>NC_080672.1:360893879-361200754 GCF_030247195.1 Topomyia yanbarensis
CAAGTTTCTAAAATACTTTGGAATGGTTTTCACCGTGAAAAAAAATTCATCAAATTTTCACGAACATTTTTAAAAAGAAAGGTCATTGCGGGAGAGATGCCGCATGTGCGGGTGAGATGCCCCACCGTGGAACTGGTAAGAGATACTGGAAAGATGTGAAAAAGCGGAGTCAGCCAAATGTCAATGCACCTTTTCAGAAGCAGGATCTGTTTCATCAACATTGACGGCGCCCGAAGCTTGGCTACTAACTAGAAATATAAATTTGGTATTTTTACCATATTTAAAACTACATAAATCTAATTGTCTTCATGTGTTTGTTTAACTGTCATAACCCTTTGAAATTTAGCATCTAAACCTAAACATGACGAAATTCAAACAAATGGTAATAAGTGCGACGTATCTGGCCGCCATAGCTGATAGAAATATAGCAGAATTCTAACAGAGCCATTTTGAAAATTTGACGGCCGCCGAAATTTTGACGGATATCTATTGGCTGTCAGATTCTCTCCAAAAGGACTACAGCTCTTTAATATGCCGCGTACATTTGAATGCCTCATTGTTTCTCTTTTCAATTTCCATTTAAGAAAAGGTAGTTGGATAGAGAAATAGCAGGGCACTATCGAGAGACCCTGTTTCGCGTGCTTTAGCAGAGATTGAGCTTGCGTTACATTCATGGTTACCAGAGCTGCCAGATGGTCATAACAAATCTGCATACGTAAAAAAAATAAAATTACATTTGACGTAAACAACATTGCTACGTATTTTGCTGTCTAATATCTGAATTTTACATGTTTTTATATGCGAAATAAAATATTGTGTCTCTTTTGATGTAGAACTCGGTTGAATGGAGATGGAGAAATGAGAACAAAGCACATTTTCACATGTTCATTAATGTAAATTCAAATGAATTGTGACGCTCCTTTTATGTGAATCTTGCGAGATGTAAATATTTTTAAGTGTGTGTGTTTGTCTGTATTCAATGAGGAAAATAAATTATGCTGATCAAAAACAGTTGTTTTTACAGAATTCAACCGTTTTACAAATCTCATACTTCAAGGAGCTTTTGGTCACGAATGGTTCACTATACGTTTTAAACAAATGCATACGGCTTGCCAAATCAGGTACCTTGAAGCAAATTTCAACAGCTTCTTCCGTTTGAAACGGTCATCCACAGCAGTCCTTACCCGTGAAATATTCCTGTACCGGTAACTGCTTGATATCCACTTTTTTAATTCGTTTATTTGACACGGCTCAATGCGTTAGCTTAGAGGAGCCATGGGTCTTTTATATATTTACACAAAGTAAAAAATAAAAATAACAATAAATTTTATTTTGAGCCTGTCAGATCCCGTGCGCGGAACTTGGTATTGCGAGCGGAGATCTTTTTACGCGTCGGGAAGATGTTCCTTCTTTCGCCAACTTCGGGGTTATCCATGTCTGTCTCGTTGTTGTTTACGCCCGTATCAGCATCTTGATTACTGCCATGATACTCGCGATCAGATGTTCTTCCTGGCTTCTTGTCCTTGCGGGTCACGAATGTGAACACTCCCTCCTTGGTGGTAACTTCTCCACTTGTGGTATTAGTTGGAAAGTTTGAAGCTTTTGCAATTGTCATTATTTCCTTAACTGCAGCCACAAATTTGGCAACCGTTTGTGGTTCAGGTAAAGATATTGGAGCCTGTGTGTTGGCATATCTTTCTGGTGTTGAGCTTTCCTCAGCTGTTTCTGGGCAGGGTTGTCCGTAATGTGCCGTTTGTTCACAGAACTAGCACGTATTAGTTTGTCCTTGATATGTACAAAGAGTTCGCTGGGTAATGGTATCACCCCCTTCTGTGTTGTTCTGCAGGGTAAGGTAGGAGGGAATGAGTTGGTCTACCCGCATTCTCACCACAAAGACACCATTTGAAATACTTGGAAAGTAGTTTCTCCATGTGTCCTCCGTAATAGATTCCACTGCTCCGAAATTCGACAGGAATCTTTTAATTGCAACTTTGCAAGTAAGTGGAGATAAATCATGTACTTTAACTTCAATATTCCCATTATCCATGTATGTAGGGATCTTGATTTCAGCGTTGTAACAAACAAGCACGTGTTTTAAGTTGTTCTGCGAAATGAATCTTTTCGCCTGGGCCAATTTTTTGAAGGATATCAGCACCGCATGCCTGACGTGCTCAAGCTGCATGCAGGTGATTCCGAAAACCGAAGCTGCATTTTCACCTTCAGCAGATATTCCACATCACGAATGCTTGGTCTTATGCGAAAAGACTTGAAGTCAATGGCCACTGTGTTAGGCCGAATAATCACGTTTTGTTGATGAGACTCAGTCATCTTGATAGATTACGCAAGAATAAAAATAACGGTATCCTTTGTTGTTCAGACAATACACACATGTAACTATTTTTTTCGTTCGCTTTGCTCTGGCTCGGACAGAATCAGGAGCACACTAAGTATCGTGACCGATGCCTTTGATGGTTGAAAATAGACTGCCTGATATCCACTTTGATGTTGGTCTTATCATCAATGACGGAACAATGGTATTTCGTAGAAATTTTGGTCGCGCGTTTTGGTAACACTTTGCTGGTGTTCGTCTCCATTCGGGAAGTTCTGTAGCTCATACGTTTTCAACCAGGATTTCTTCTTGGCCCACTAGACGAAACCTTGCGAAACATCTAGTTTTCTGGACCAGTCCTGTGTAAATTATTCAGTTTCTGCTTAAAATGATAAACCAATGCTCTGTCGATTTTTTACGCGTTGCTCCTGGTTTTCGTTCAGCTTCTGACTTGCGGTCCACTGGCATCTGTGCCAGGAGCCTTGAGAGGGTTGAATGATTTATATTCATCAGTTTTCATAATACGCGATTTTGCATGCGGGTAAAAAAAATCTTTCGCGAACGCTTTGCTGATTTTCTTTCATCTCAACCGAAATCTCACTTACAACTGTTAAACTTAGAGGATGTAAACAATACACTCTAAATATAAACTGCGCAAATTTTGATTAATTTCGGTCAAGTATGAGAAAAGTTATACACCCTTTATTCATTTTTTGACGTTGGATTACGTCTTTGTTTTCGATATGGTTGTGCACTTTGCAAATTCTACAAAAATGGTATGTAACCAAAAGTGCCCCAATTTTAAACGCATATAATTCAGCCATCTTATGAAAATTTTTAAAAATTTTTGCGCATATCGCTCCGAAATACTACAAATAGCTACAGTGTAGCTGAGTTAGAAGTCCGTTTCACTGGCTGTGGAGGTACGCTACCCAGTGCCGTCCAACACGCGACTGAGCTTGCCCGTGCTTTCTTTTGTGTTGGGCTCGTTTCCAGCACACTTGTATGTATAATCTCGAACACAATTAGGCCATTGCAAATCTTTTTTAAAAATTATGTCACCCCCCCCCCCCCTTCAAAATCGCTGAAAAAAATCAGGGGGCAAATAATTTTTTTAAAATAACCAAAATTCAAAAAATTGTCACGTTCTATAGAGCAACAATACCTTCCATAGAGTTTTGCTTTTCGTAACTGAAAACTATTATGGTAGTTTTGGAAATTACCATCCCATGATAATTTTTATTTTGACCATTCTCGGGTAAATGTGAATTTTAAGTGAGATCATCGATCCAGTCCAACATCAAATGAAACGTTTACTGGTCGCGGAAGGAAGGACCCATCTGTGTATTATCAAACGAAAATCTCATGGAAAGGGTGATACAGACCGACTTCTGAATCGATTCCATTTTAAACGCAACAGTCGATAGAGACATAATCGATCGTTGCATTCGAAAATAATTTCGATAAGGAAACAATCTGAATTCAAATCAGACTCCTGGCGATTTATATGTGGTTCAATATTCAATATACATGAGCTTTATCGAAAAGTTTTTGACAATTAAAGATTTCATATGGGATCGTAGTGTTCATATCGTATTTCCGCAGCCATATGTGCGATTCTTATGAACTTGATCAGATCAAAATCTGCTACCAAACTTCCATTTAAGGCTAAGTTTGTGAAAATCGAATAAGTCGTTTTCCAAGAAGCCGAAGAGACATTAATTCTGAAATATTCCAAGAACCAGAAACATGCGAAATTTTCGAGATAGACGCTGGAATCAAAAGAACTTTGTCTGGCCATCAGCGATCAAGAATACTCTAGCAAAGCTAAATATAGATCTTACAAATAATGGTATCATCGGCACTTACCGCAGGGGGAACCGGTAATTTATTATCGATGTCAATTTTTGTAGCCTTGGAGTAACCGGAAAGATGGACTGAAAAGTGTGCGAGGATATATCCACAGCGACCACCAAGCGATCTGGTACAGCATTGATAACAGGGCTATGAACTACACATGAATATGAATATGTGGGAAATATATAAACGAGTGAAGATGGAAAACAGCGATTTTTCACAGGAACGTGTCCGTCGAAGAACTTGAATTTGAGGGTATCCTCTTCAACCTAAATGCGAACGAGTACACGGCACTACTAACAAGGTCGTGTAATGCGACCATACCAAGGGATGGGAAACCGAGAAACGGTCGCCGGGTGCAATACGACGATTATCGATCTACGTATAAGTTGCCTCCGAGCTTGGAGAAGAAGTCGGAGATCACTTCGGTTTCTCATCTCGCTCAGTTCAGAAGCTAGAAATCGCTCCGCTGCAATAGCAGGGTAAATAATCAAATTTACCCGCGCGACGCTTGGTCTATTTGCAAAGGCAAAAATTGATTCCTTCTGCCTAGTGTGTGAAACGTGAACAAACAATGAGTGATAATGCAAAGCAAAAGTATATCACGATGCGGGCAAACTGTGTTGCTGTTGATTACACGAAATATCCGGTAATACCATCAATTCATGAAAGGGAGCAAATGTTGAAGGTGAACCTGAAGTTCAACGTAGCTTGCGGTACTTTATGCGGTGCAATTCCACCATTTACGTCATGCGGTACTGAATATGTTAAAAAACATTAGTCAAGCAGAATCATTCGCTTCCCAGAACAACATGAAACACGTCATCGAATGTAATGACATTTTATACAGTATCCCAACGTATATAGATATTGACAGTATTGAAATAAAGATACATGACCTGGCACCACGTACTAGTTCCTTCGCTATCAAACAAATCCTGTCAAAATACGGAGAGGTGAATAGTGTTAAGGAAGATACTTGGAGGAACTTCTTCCCAAGACTCCGCAACGGCGTTCGTGTGGTGAGAACTTGACTTGACTTTCACATGCAAATCACCTCATGGTGTTGAATATTCTCAACGAATACTAGTCACGCACCCAGGACAGATTCGTACCTGTCAATATTGTGATCATCCGCTACACCACGGGAAACCTTGCGCAGAGAATGCTAAAGAAATTCCACCTGATACGACCAAAGCCGGTATACAATCATCGTATGTTAAACCACAACCAGTTGGTAAACCAACGACTGCAGACCGGGCATTCACAAGCACCAGCTCAACAACGATCGGCCCCAGTACCACTAAACCAACTGCCATTACCAACATCGAAGTAACAACGATTACAGCAAATGTTTCCAAACCAACAACCAACACCACCAATCAGGAATCTAGTACCGATGAAGAAGGATTTACAATAGCAAACCGTAAGCACAAACAACAAATAAGAACATCCGACGATGAGCAAGATGAATGCAGTACCGATGATGATATGGACGTAAACGAAAACGCGAGAGAAGACGGACCAAATGACCCCCAAGGTGCGTTCCACGGCTCAGTTGTGCTAACGCATTGAGCCATGTCCAATATATTTAAAATTAAAACCGAAGTCAGAAAGCTCAAGGGAAGCGAGCTGCAAGAACCGCTCTCAACAAAGCAGTCAAGCTGTACAAGAAAGCCTTGCCACAAAGCCAACGCGAATTTCCTTAGGAGAGACCTACAAAGTTGGCATAACAAAGATAAAAGGCTCAGCTGCACCACCTGAAAGGTGCCCGGAAAAGATGGAGGTCACCATCGAAAGGTTTTCCCCACAACATGAATCTATTTTCGCCGTACAGTGAGGAGGATGATCACAAAGATGAAGATCGATTTACCAACAAACAGCTTATCGAGATGGCGAAAGCCATAAAAGTGAAGTGATACATGAGAGCCCGGATATGTTCAAAACGATCCGATAATTGGAAGCGACAAAAGCTGATGTTGCTTCCGATGCCGGGACAACATGGAGATCTTTCAGCGTAGTCAATATATCCCTTGGTAATGTTAGAGAGAAGGAGTAATGCTGAACAAGCTAACAAAGTACGCGGACCGTGAGAACGGCATCTCATGTAATTCGGCTTCCTTATAGGCAGGTCTACAGTGAAATCCATCCAAACGGTTGTGGGAGCTTTGGAGACAACAGAGATAAGGATATCGTTTTTGCGGTTCCCTTAGACGTGAAGAATGCTTCAATAGTACTAGCTGGAAAGCAATCGCCCATTCGCTGTACAGCATGAGTAACTCTGCAGGATATTATAGAACTACTTTCAGTACCGAACACTGATCTACGAGACAGACAAGGGAGAATCACAACTACAACTGACGTTCCTCGACTCGACGCTGTGGAACGCAGTGTACGATGGAGTATTGAAGCTGAACCTTCCCAGAGATATAACGATTTTCGGCTTCACGGATGCTGTGGTGTTCCAAGTAATCGGACAATCGCTAGAAGAGGAGACACTCGACACGGAGATGATTGCCCATCATAAAACAGAGTTGGTGATGACTAGCAGCCGAAAGACAGCGCGGTCGGAAAATATATCATCGATTTGAACTTTTAAAGTTACGATGATTATGTTAAGGGGAAGGCTGTGAGAGCAACCACAGCTTTACTTGAGGCGCCAGTGTGCTGGGCACCACGAACCAGCTGGAATCGCCGGACCGAAGCATGTGAGTAGACTAGTTTCACCGTCAGGGACAAGATCGAGTAGGTCGAGTGAAGTACCAGTTTTCAACGAACCGGAAGCAGCGAACCAGAAGCTACGCTCCATCCGGTATTGCCGAACCGTCCTCGCCAAGTACTGGTTGGCCCTTTGAGTAAGATTTATGGACTATGCGAGTAGATTGCGACAAAACTGGGAGCTAAATGACTCACGCAACAGGCATTGGTATCGGGAGAACTTCCGACGAGGAATTGAGATGGCTCGCGAAAACAGGAAATAAATGGTTCACAGAAACGGGAGCCAAATGGCTAACAGAAGTTCACCACTGCGATTAGCCGGATATGTGTTCTGAGCTAAACCGCTCTAATGTATCATTTTAGCCGCGTCCTTAAATCCACCAGCAACTCATCGGTATTTTGATGACTTTTTGTTGCGGGAGAGTAAAGCGACGCGCTGTGACACCAGTGCGCAACATAAACAAAAGTTGCTTATGTTGCGCGAGAGTGATGAGAGAGCTCAACAATCCATCGTACGGTGCGGGCCGATGCTTTGCTCAACAAATGAGTTTTTAGCGGAGGGAGATTTTTAACACGCACACAAACATGAAAGTTGATTGTATATGTGCAAGTTGTTGGCATGCTGATAAATAAAATTTTCGTTCCCGCGTAGTAAAATTCAACTGCGGACAAACACGTATTAGTAAAATTCAACTAATCGGGTTATCAAGTGTACTTTTTACACTGGCCAGTGCCGCTACTACCGAGTTCAAGCCTTTCACTGGGTGTGTATGGTGTAAAGAATCATTCCACACTAGAACGAGGAATATGGATTCAAAACGGTGAGTTTGACTATAAATTGCGAAATATATCTAATGACGATACTTGTATTTTTATGAAAATAACGGCCACTCAAAATAGATGAATGACTTTTATAAGTCCAAACGGGCATAATGAATATGTAGCGAAATAAAAGGATTCATAAACAAAATGGAAGATTTGTACTACGACCCTTTCTAGAGCTCCACCCAAGGACTGGCAGAGTTTTACTGAAGGATCACTCCTCGATCACAGTTTCCAAGTAAGTTGAATACAATACAGTCGTGATTCGTTGGTTGGGCTCAGTCCAACTTACGAATTTGATTCACTAGTTGGACCGACTAGTAGAGTAAACATATTTTTAACCCTCCGGCACTTGCGCGAATGGTTCCCCGAATGAGCAGCCGCTGGTGCTGGAAGAAGATTTCGCTAGGATTTCGGAAGGTGTTGCACAAAATACAACAGCGCGAGTGCCGGAGGGTTAAAGGAGACAACTAGTGTAAATGCATCTGTCCACATCCCTAATTGTTGTCAGATTGATGATCTATGTCAATTTAACATTCGATTTTGGCATGCTTTATAAACAACGGTCCAAATAAACAGCATCTCACTTAAAAAGCGATCAACCAGCAAATTAAGATTGTATGAGAAATAGTTGATTTTATTGGCGTTTTCACCTTTGTCTATCCCCAGAGTTACCGGACTGACCGCCCTCGCCATCGACGACGGCTCCCAGTAGAAGCGTAGCGTACCATTAAATAAGAAAACTGCGCTGTAACAAGGAATCGCACACAGTGGAACAGGCCTGATGCTAGGTCCGGGCGTATTCGACGAAGTTAGAAATTTTCACTAAACTGATTAATGGTACCAAAGAAGAATACCCATGGTGACAGATTTCGCGATTAAACGAGCCATTCAACTGTCGACTGAGGCGATTAGGCTCATAATATCTCGGATTTTGAACATGGATGGGAAGAAAAAAAGGAGATTATATAGAAGATTATTGTTAATAATTAATTGTTGAAATTTATTCATTGTTAAAATCTATTCATAACATTCTCCTAAATTTATATTGCAAGTATTGATTGAATATGTGTCATAAACTGAACAAACTTGAATTCGATTTTTATTTTATCGTACTACTTAGTTCCATATAGGTAGCACATTAATGAATCTCGTACAGTCGGGTCTCCTACTACGCGATAAACTGAGTACGCGAAATTGGGATTTTGACTAATTGAGGCTTCGTCCGTGTCAACATTTAGCACCACACTTTCTTTGGCTTACTTAATTCAGAACTGTCCCGCTAGGTGTGCTATGAAGAAAGAGTAAATAAATCTAACCTCTCGTCGTAAATGCAATCATCCTTGAATAGGGTTAACATGTATAGGGCCCTATTCTCACAGTCACGTCACTTAGTGACTAGAGCAAAATTTCCTTCTAGTCACTAAGTGACGTGACTGTGAGAATAGGGCCCATATTGTGACTTCGATTAGTATGAAAGGTTGTGTCGCCAGGCACGTAGCCAGAGGGGGGGCTAGGGGGCTAAAGCCCCCCCCGAAACTTTTCAAAAATAAATTTAAGAAGCAACATGTTTTTCGGTAACTCGTAAAAAAATTGTATCTTGTTTGGTTTCAACAAATTAATGGGAGAATGGTGAGGAAGATTGCTATTTCGAGCCACCGAAGACATCGGTCACGATATCTACTCAGTATGCCGAGTCTGATAACACACTTCCTTTCATATTGTGTGACTCGTCGGAAGAACAAAAGAAACTGTTATTTTAATTCTTGCTGGGGTGATCCGTCGGATGATTGAATCGTAGAAGCAAGAAGTGGTGCTCCAGCCAAACGTGGAGGCTATTGACTTCTGGAATTTTTGCATAACCGAATTTCATGATGGGGAATATTTGCTGAAGGTGAAAATAGAGGTTATGCTTACGAACATCGCCTTTAACGAGTTCTACCTTGTCAGGCATTCAGTACTTATGTTACTCAACAAATTAGCCTAGGCGAAACCAGTCATTTTGCAACTTGTAATACGTGGTTGATTCTCATATATATGGATGATGAGAAAATCAATGTTCGTCTACAAGATCTGATACCTCTTACTTGAACCGCGGGCGAACGACCAGGAGGTTAAAGCCCCAATAAACAAACTTAACTTCTTTGAACCGTGGCCATTAAAAGATTCCTGTCACATTTGGAAAAAATGTAATTTATTATAAAGGACTCATCTAGGAATTAGACGGGTAGGGTCAGCTAGGATTTCGTCCTAGCTGACCCTGCACGCACAAAACGCAATGCGATAATATCATCATACACGTTACATCTTTGCACATCCATAGTCTCCAATACGATTACCTGAAAAACAAACAATTGCCAAATTTGTGGCTGCTGTTCATATAATATTGACGGCAAAAACTGCGTCTAGTATCTCAAAATTAACAGTCAGCATCATCATTGAGGAAGTCGACACTGGTGGCCCGTAAGGGGACAAAACAAAAATGAAATCAGATATTCGCGAACTGCCATGTCCATAGCAGTTACCACGATAATAATACGGAAGTGTACAAGATAGATATGAACGACCACCAAGACGCGGTTGGTTATGAAAAATATTTCTCAATCAGTAAACAGGTCAATCGCACGAGATCTGTTGGACAACCATTAGCGTTTTATCATTTTCATTGTTTACATCGTGGAAATATATTAAAGACTCAAGGCTTCATTTAGCTAATGCATTGAACCGACTCAAGTAAACGAATTGTATAATAAAAAATTAGAAGTTTCATAGAAAACTGAGTACAAAAACTGTCCCAAAATTAACATTTATCGCTAGTAATGGTATCTAACAAAACTCATTTTATGCTAGATATTGGCCTGAATAAAGAAAGTTAGTTAAATCATACGCAAATTGAATTTCTGTAATAGATTAGAGCAATGTGCGCTTAATATAAACGTCGAGCATCTTCCAAACTGTTTTCTTACATTCTTTAGCTAAAAATAATTGACACGTATTTTTTGGTTTGGCTAAATATTATATTTTTTTCAAGTTATTCGCTTTTGAACTTTTGAAGTCTATAAAATTGAACATTTTTCAATCACTGATAACTCGGAAACGACTCGATATATGGAAAAAAATATTAAATAAAAAAGTTGCGTTTTCAAATAAGCTTACCAAAAAAAATCACAATTTTTTTGTTATATAACTTATGAAATTTGCAATTACTTGAAACAAATTGAATTTTTTTAAGGCTGGACCAAATTTTTTATTTATTATTTTATTTAAGTATTAAAATCGTGTTAAAAAGATTGTGTAAAAATTTGGCAGTGGAATTCTTTGCGAGATATTACAATTATAAACATAAAACATGGCAATTTTACACTAAACGCCCAGCGAAAGGCCTGTTATAACTGAAATGTCTCGTAACACTTCGAGTTCCATTCTGAATTTTTCACATAATCTTCTTAATATAGTTATGTAATCAAAATAAATTTGATTTCGGGGAACTTTAGAAAATATTTGCTTTTGACATGAGAATACCCCCAAAAAAGTCTTAAATTTGCAGAATGCGAGTCATTCCACGATTTACAACTATAATTTTAGTTCCCTTCAATTTTTTTGCACTCTTTAGCTGAAAATTATAGACACGATTTTTTTACTTTGGCTGAATTTGACTTTTTTTTTTTTCAAGTTATGAGTTTTTGAACTTTATAAAGTACTAGCTAATACCCATCGCACGTTGATGCGACTTTCAACGAAATAGGAGGAAACCAGATTTTGTTCCGAAGTGCCTTCTTGTAGGCAGATAATCCCCACCAATAGCACACAAACACGCTCCATAACAAATTCCTACTATGCATAAATTTTTACGGCAATTGGTTAAGCCGTTTGGGAGTCCATAAATCACATACATACAAATATCGACTTTTAATAATATAGTGATTTTTTAAAGTTTTATAAATTTAATAGAATTGGACATTTTTCATTCCCTCATAACTGAGAAACTATTAGATTTCTGGAAAAAAGCATTAAATAATAAAAGCTGCGTTTTCGGAAGATCTCGGCGGATTTTTTTTGTAATATTTGTTTTTGTTAAATAATTTATGTATTATGCAAATATTAGTAACAAATTTTTTTCAGGGTGGAGCCAAAAAAATCTTTTTAGCTTTTTCAAATAATTTATAATTATATCGAGAAGATTGTGTACAAATTTCAGAAAGAAATTCGAAGTATTTTACGAGATATTTCAATTACAATAGGCCTATCACTAGGCATTTGGTGTAAAATTGCCTTGTTTTAAGTTTATAATTGTAATATCTCGCAAAGTATTTTGATATCCACTCCCAAATTTTTGCACAATTATTTTAACATGATTTTTAATATTTAAAGAAAATAATAAGTAAAAAATTGGTCCAACTTTAAAAAATTCAATTTGTTTCAAACAATTGCAAATTTCATAAGTTATATAACAAAAAGAAATTGCTATTTTTCAGTAAGCTCACAACTTTTTTATTTAATATTTTTTTCCATATATCGAATCGTTTCCGAGTTATAAGTGATTGAAAAATGTTCAATGTTATAAACTTCAAAAGTTCAAAAACTAATAACTTGAAAAAAAATCATATTTAGCCAAAATAAAAAATACGTGTCAATTACTTTAACTAATGAATGCAAGAAAAAAAATGGAAGGAATTCAAATTTTGATTGTAAATCAGACGTGGAATGACCCATATATTTTGATCCTATTGATCACCAAAGATCATCCTTCCTAACTGGGGTATGCCAAAAAATTATGTTAGCATGATGCATTAGAACTGGTAATAGTTACAGGACGCCAGATCAAGAAAATAGAAGTTGAACCATCTACAATTCGTTTGCTAAATCAGAAGATTTTGTGCAAATTTCGACATTCTCTTCGATCGAACATTTTATGGATATTTTTCTACTCATTTCGATTTAGCGTCATCTACACCTTTTAAACGTGTAGCTTAGAACACCTTGCGTTTTCCAGCACCGTCAAGGATTGTCATATTCGGTTAGCGCATAAATACTGAGAACTCTAGAATATCCATTGTTGCAACGAGAGTAAATTGTAACTTGTAAATAAAAATAAATAATAAAAATCAAATTAAACATCAATAATTCGTTGATGTACTATAGCCTTTCTTGTGACAAAAAACATGGATTGTCTTAGATTTGGCTTTGTTTTCATTAAGAACTTTTCAAAATTTCGTTTAGTTTCTAGTGACAATATGAAGTAATTAGAACTAAAAGCTTTATGCAGGGGCGGGTAAAGCGTAGTTGGTAAATTGATTACCTTTTACGCAGCTCATCACGGTTCGTTCATCAATCCCGCACATGTAGGGTTAGAAATTTTTCTAAAGAAATTTTCTAACCCAAAAAGAGGCGAATAACCATAAGGTTAAAACCTGTATAATCGAAATAAAAAAGCTTTATACAATAATTTTTTAAGCCCCTCCCGAAATAAACTCCTGGCTACGGGCCTGTGTGTCGCACGTAAATTAGTCCATGATGTCAAGAGTTTCTGGATGGTGTAAATAATAGCTCGGAAATGTCCCTCCCACCAGGCGGCGCTAGTGTGCATGCAAATTTACAACAAAATTTTAAATCATTTTATTAATATCGAGATTATTTAGAGAGGTACCGTCTTCAATAAAGTTAGTAAAGAAGAAGTCAAAGACTTCCAAATGGTGACAAATTAGTTTGGGATACTCCTTCTGTACGGCGCTAGCTTTCAACACATTCTAGAATATATCTCAAAAGTCTAATAACTTGGAAAAATGGTGTTCTCGGCAATGTTCTTGAGGTTACGTGATTATGAACAGATCAAAATGGAATAGAACAACCAGGCGGCGCTAGTGAGCATGTATTATTGTTTAAATATTGTATCTCGAGATTATGATAATACAATATTCATCTGCGGGTCAAGTGCTGCTCAACAGCAAACAGCCAATTTCAGAATTCGTCCACTAGATGGCGCTAGGGGTAAGACAAGTTCCAGTACATGTTATTGAAAATTGATGTTTTCTTATGTTTCTGAGGACGACAAGGGCTGTTTAATGGTGTAAAGATCCAATTGGATTTCACCCGCTAGAGAACATCAATTTTTTTTAAATTTCTGTATCTCAAAATCACGGCAAATTAGAAGTCTTGAGCGAAGGGAGTTCGAGGGATAAAAAGCTACCCGATGGTTACAGATTAGTCTGGAATACTCGTATTATATTGCGCTAGTGAGTGTACCAGTTTTCGGCTCTAATAACTTAGGACTATGATGTTTTCAGCAATTTTCCTGAAAAGATGAAGGGCCACTGGTATTTAAAACAAATTGAATTGGAATGTAAGGATTTTCAAAATGTGTATCTCGAGAGCTTGATAATTTAGAAGGATGGTATCTTCGGCCTAAATTCATCAGCAGTTTAATGTTGGCCAACGATGAATAGATCATGTCAGAATTCACCTACTAGGTATCGCTAGGGAGAATAGCAGAAAATGTTTTCGGTAATGTTCTCGAACAGGATGAGGGCTATTTGACGGTGCAAAGATTGATTTAGATTTCTTCCACTTGGCGGCGCTAGTGAACATTTTTTGTTTTAAATTTCTGTATCGATGATGGTTATTTAGAAGGATGGTGCCTTCGACAAAGTTCATCGGTAGATCCTGGGGCGAACAACTCATTTTACAATTCACCCACTATACGGCTCTAGTGGGTATGTGTATTTCCAGTACTTGGAATAATATGCTCAATTTTAAAAGTCTGTAATATAAGATGAAGGTGTTTTCGGAAAACTTCAAGTCTATCGTTCAAGTGCTGTCCAATTATGGGCAAACTGGTAATAAAATCGGTTCGTAAGCGGCTCCAGTGAAAATACATATTTTTGAACTCCTGTATTTCAAGACCATATTTATTTACGAGGTAGATGCTTTCAATAAAATATTTAACGTAAAAATTAAATTCTAGTATATCATGATTATTTGGAAGTGTGGTGTCTTTGGCAAAGTATCTTAACCCATTCATGCCCATGTTGTTTGTGGACAACAACGTTTTAAAACAGCTATAACTTTTGATTGTGGCAAGATTTACCCACAAAACAAGTAAGGCTAGTAAATGTGACTATTGCCTTTCATTTGAGTGTTAACAGCTACAATGATCAGCTCTACAACTGAAGCTATTGCAATTAGTCTGATTGTATTTCGATGGAGCAGTGCTGCCAGGGACAGTTTACGTAGACGACGGAAAATGATTTTTTCATATAACTTTTTTATGTCGCAATATTATTGAAAACTGGTAAAACTTATCAATTTAGACTGTCTTTGGCCACGTTTTCGACGCAGTTAGACTATTGTAAATATTCTACGAGAATTGTATTGAGCATTTCAAGGTAAAAATTTAACAGCTTCTAGCACTGCGACGGAAGCAACCATCTTTATGAAAAAAGGTTTTTCGTGTTTCTTGATCCCACCTTTTTCAAGGAAAAATAATTTTGAGACCCTACATGTACTAGAAAAAAGTTGGGCATGAAAGGGTTAAAGTTGATGAGGAGAATTAGGGTTGCAGATTTACAAGTAAATTTATTTCCAGTTGGCGCTAGTTAGTAAGCAAGCTTTCAAACAAATTTGTAAACATTTAGACGGGTACTGTCAAAGACCTTTAGGAGTATATATATATATATATATATATATATATATATATATATATATATATATATATATATATATATATATATATATATATATATATATATATATATATATATATATATATATATATATATATATATATATATATATATATATATATATATATATATATATATATATATATATATATATATATATATATATTGATACTTTATGAACTCTGCACATTTTTGCTGATGTAACTTTGTTGTATTTGAAAAGTTGCATGATTGTAGATGAAGGACACATTATCACATGGTTTAAGGTTGGACAGAGAAAGGGTAAAATTCGCAAACGAAAAAAGCAGTTTTTTTCCACACCGTATGTCAGATCTTCATAAAAATCAATCAGCTGTACTGTAACAACATTCTACATACGCTGATTGATTTTAATGAAGATCTGACATACGGTGTGGAAAAAAACTGCTTTTTTCGTTTGCGAATTTTGCGCATTCTTTGTCCAACCTTAATACCGAAGCGCAGCAGCTCGCATTTTTTCAGTTTAAGTAGATAGGAGGGTATCCGAAAATAATCTGTCACTACCCGGTAGTCCTTGACATTTCGAGCAACTATACTGAATATATCACCCTTTTAAATTGCCATATTATTGAGACACAGATAATGCATAATTTACCATTCAATTGACTAACACCCAAATGATTTTGTAATACGAAAATATGCTCACAACGCATTTACCTTAGATCGGTTGTTGTCAAAGCTAGAAAAATCTAAATTGAACGCCCTCTCACGGATTTTTCGGTTTGTTTGCTGGTCATCGTGTAGTTTGACGTGAGGTCATATATTTTCCTACATTAAACATTTGCCCGAATGTCTAGGGGAACCCAAGGTTATTCGGACCTTCCAAATTAAATTGCCGTTTAAGGTAGATAGATGTGAAAGAATTTAGCGGTCAAAGGTCCTCATTCTTAGTTTGAAACCTCAGTTATTTTTTGGTGCCTTAAAAGTTCATTTTCACCACTCCGTGGCAGCACCAGGCGACGATTTGCAAAACTAGGTTTTTCCATCCTTTTACAGTGTAGGGGACCTCCCTAGGGGGGAAATTCAGACCGTCACTTTTTTACAATGGAATTAAGTTTCCCTATGAAATATTTATTGGAGAGACTCCATAAGAAGCAAACAAAAAATGCATTACAAAAACGTAATTTGGTTAGTCACAGCTGTTGATTGGCGCATCGTGTATTTTCTATGCTGTGGCGCGTGCAATCGTGTGCGTAGCTGCAATCCGCTGAACGGTGGTTGATGGAATAGGGAGTCCGAATAGCCCCGTACGCTCATTTCGCCCAAAAATGGTGAGCGTCTTGAAAATATCTGTGTTTTTATCCAAACAAAAATCATTCCATAAACTAGGAGTCTCAAGGTTTCCAAAACACTTACCTTATTTTTTCACTTTTATTTGTTGCTTTAATCATGGTTTTACCATTATAATGATTTTTGTTTTGAGGAAGGCAAATTAATGAAACACCTAGTATCTCCTTTCTAAAAAAACCAAGGAATTGGAGTCAGCTGTCAAAATTATTGTTTAGAATAGCGATTCTGCGAATATGTACGACAGTCAGAGTCTTGCGATTTTCTGAAAAATCTAGGGGGTCCAAGTTACCCCCACGATCTTAATAGCCCCGGATCCCGCTATTTATAAACGAAATGCGGAAGATTTAAAAAAAAAACATGTTCGCTCACTAGCAGCCAGCCAGCGAGTGGAATAAAATTTAACACCAGTTCTCCTCAGAAACTTTACGGAAAACATATAGTTTTCCTAAATCATCAAACTTTTAAAACCGAACTTTATATACCATGTACTAGACATTGTAGTCTCCCCAGCATCCCTAATGAGTGAATTCTGAAATAGTCTATTCGCCATAGACCTGGTGATATTGCCAAAGACACCCCTTTACAAAATTATCTTAGGATCTCGAGGAACATTATTTGAAAAATTTAACATGTTTTCTACTGCCGCCTGGCGGGTCGATCCAATTCAATTCGTCCAAAATCTGGTGGGTTAAGAACATTGCTGAAAACATCGTCCTAAGCTATTAGACTTTTGAAATATGTTCTAATCTACCATGTGCTGAAAGCTGGTATGCTCACTATCGCCGTACGGAGGGGGTATTCCAAACTAATATGTCCTTGATCACTCGAACAACTTTGCTGATATTACTTTGCATAACCCTTCTAAATTGCCATAATTTTGAGATGCTGAAACTAGTGGGTAAAACCCAATTTACTCTGTACACCATCAAACAGCCCTTGTGGAGATAGAACTTAACCTAACATGTAATGGAAGTTGCATTTTCCTGAGCGCTGCCTAATCGGTGAATTTTAAAATTATCTATTTATCGTCGGGCCGCACTCGATACGTTGATGATTATTATCGAAGGCGCACACTTCTAAATTGAGTCATTAAATGAAGAATAAAATTCTTCTCTTATTTCATAAAGCGATAGAGCTCATCTTTCTAAATATGGCAATATATATGTTCAACCTTTAAAACTTTAGAATGATTTTTAAATGAATTTCAAAAAAATGTGAACACGTCCTCGTTTGACACTATCGGTCTTCCTTGACAGTAAATTTAGCCACATGGATTAGCATTTTTGACAGTTAACCTAGTAAAAGGATATGGATCAAGGTATTTCCACGGAAGATGTGGTCGTGAAAATTCAATTTCGTGAAATATTTTTTTGTTATTTTGCGTATAAAAAAGTGAAAAAAGGTCGATTTCGTATCTTTAACATCAGCTGCATCGGAAAAAACAAAAACAGTATATTGCTTAATGACCCAATTACCATAATCTCGAGATACAGAATTTGAAAAATAGTACATGCTACTCGTGTCGCCTTTTAGGTCTATTCCGGTTGGATCCGTCTATAATCAGCCCTTGATCTTCTCAAAAACTTTGCCGAAAACATCATCTTTCTAAGTTACTCGACTTTTGAGATATATATCATATTCTAAAATGTGTTGAAAGCTCACTAGTGCTCATCTCCCAAACTATCATATATTTCACGAACCACTTTATCCAGCAGACCCTTATTGTCAAACTGCCGGTTACCAGTTCTTTTAATTCGATGTTCTTATTTGACGTAGATTACTAACCAAAAAGTTTCTCCCTTTAACAAGATTTCTGAAAATTTAATATTGATTTTGATTTTTGTACCCTGGGGCCAAGTATATTAATTAACAACTCCCACAGTAATATTGAATATAACCAGCCAGGTTTACAAGGCACAATATTATTAATTTAGGGAGAAATTCTTCTTTTACTGCATAAATCGATTTTGCGCAAGTTTGTGAACGCAACAATATGTGTGTCCAACTCTTAAAACGATTTTTAATTGATTGTAAAAAATTGTAAACACGCCCTTGTTTGACACTATCGGTCTTACATGACATTGGTTAAGCCACGTGAGCAAGCATCTTTCACAGTTAACCCTGCAAAAAGGTTGAGGTCACTGTTGAATGGAAGGTCAGAAAGAATGTAAAAAAAACCTATGGCTCAATGATCCATGCACCACTAGGGGGATTAGAACAGATTTTCCGTTAATACTACAATTGCTATCCGGCATATTGAATTATATCAGTTTTTTAAAGAGTCAATATTGAGCCCATGAACATCACAATTGAAAAATGATGAATCTGAATTGGTATTTGAAAGTTTGATGTTAAAGGAGATTTAAAAGTCTGGTTCATGTTAAAGTCATGGGTGCAGGAAATTAATGAGTTTAGAAAAATAGGCACTGTAAGTGCGTAACAAGTACGAAAAGCTTTGATCTTAAATACGTAGTATGCTTTTTGCTTTACCGGATCAACTTCATGGACTGCAGTCCACATATTCACTTAAGACATTTTCTATCTACAATCGCTTATCAGTTCTATGTAAATACCTATACTACCGTGATCCGCATAACAGTCCCATTTGCTATGGGTTTCCTATGCAGGTGGGACTGTTATGCGTATCACGGTAGTATAGGTATTCACATTCCCTTTAGGGAACCCCAAACAACATGGAAGAGACATGCTGTTATAGGAATTTTTGGAATGATGTTTTTCTGCTAGTTTGTCACTTCGGTATACACGAACAGTTGAATTCCTTGTGAGATTTCTTCTCGTGTATTTTCTAACGCAATAGGAAACATAGCTATCTAATCAAAATAACGTAAATAGTAGTACAACATAAACGAGAATTATGAAGGTAACACATTTTCAAATACATTATAATTATTATAAATCACAGGTTGAATAAATGTGAAAAACATCATTGCAAGTTAAAACAGGTGTTGCTGTTTCAGCTGGCTTCAAGTGCCAACATATGACGCATGTAACATGGGGAACGCGCCAATCAAGCCAATATATTCTGAACATTTAGCTACTAACCAACCGAATCTAGTGTGTCTTCGAATACATGTCGTGGAGCTGGAGGTGCGCATTATCTTTATTGAATTCAACACATTTCTGCCAGAATATCTTACCCTAAGTTACTGATTATTACAAATTGCTTCTTAAAACACTCCAGAACGTAATTATAAAATTCTTCATTTTTCATCTATCGGATTGTAATCCCGACCGATACCGCGTATGCGATCCGGAGATTTAATATTAGACTGGTTATATTTTTCATATAAATATAAACGTCATAAACGGTATCATAACTTCCACCGGGCAGTTCTCTTTGCCATCCAACACGTACAGCCAAATTTCCAACAAACTTTCTAGTGCATCAATGTAGACCGTCTCGCTGGGAGTCATCTCAATCTTTAGTATGGTTAACCTATAGATGAACATTGCATCAGAACCCACACCTTCCCCCATTGCGGCCAGTTGAATAAACTTCAAAGTAATTGCGTAGTTAACTAAACAAACGCATCGCAGATATAAGTCTGGAACCAGAGAAATGCACTAAAAATACTACAATTTAGATATGGTATATAACTTACGAATTCAACGCCGAAAGAAAATGCTTTCGGCTATAGGTCTTCATTGTAATTAATCTTGAAGTAGATGTAGATAAATATCTCCGATGAATTCGGTTCAATCTGCTTCCACTGAGCACGGCGATTACCTGGGAATCGTTACCACCTGGAGCAGTGCTTATGCATACGGAAGTGTCCTGCAGGATGATGAAGTTAGGAAAATATTTCCGAAGTGTCCGAATTGTCATGGTAAGGAATAGACATCTATTCACTGATTACAGCGCACTAGATTAACGACGAATTTCATGGGGATAATTTGGCACGGAGCGTCCGAAAACATTCAGCCACCAGCAACTAGTTCTACATGAACGAAAAAAACTGCTTTTGTTGAGAGTGACAGATGTATGCATGGGGCAGATGTATGTATGGGGTAGTGTTGCCACTTTGAAATCTGTATTATGACCGAAGTTTTTTTTCACCGTCTGTGGCTTTTGGAACAGAACAAAATCCGTGGATGGTTGCGTGAAGCTATTAAAAAGTATGCACAAATATGAAAATATTTATGAAACCTTAAATCTTTCAAAAAAAATACCATTATCTATCATCTGTGTAAAGAAATCTGTTTCCAAAGATGATTAAATAAACCTGTGATATTGCAGAAACATCTGTACATGTGGCAACCCTGATAGAAAGAAATTTGAATGCTCTTTACCTCTCAAAAGGTGGGAGGATATAGGTGTCGCAGCTCTCTCACATGAAATGTCGCAGCCGGTGTTTTGTATCACAACAGAGCGAAAGTCTTCTCTTTCGCTCAAAGAAAATTTTACGGCGGCCATGTTTAGCTCAACAATTTGGTCATCGATGACCAATTGTTGAGCAATGTTGAATTTCGAAACACGCCTTTTGTCTTAAGACTGAATCAGCCTCCCCACGATAAAACACTTCGATGCAGTCTCGTGAAACAAAAGGAAGGAAGAGAAGTAAGGACTATTAGTAGCGGTTACGCACAAAAGTGAATCCCACCTAGAGCCAATGCACTTTTGAAGCTATTTAACCATACTATAAAACATACAGACATTTTCAGATATCGACGAACTGAATCTAGTGGTATATGACACTCGACACTCCGGGTGTAGCTTAAAAAGTCGAATTTCAGAGTGATTGCACAGTCTTCCTTATATGAAAAAGGCAAAAAATGAACTGATGATTGCTATAATTTCATAAATCCGTACGACTATCAAATGAATTTATCTGATGTGGCTACCTGCTACGCAACAAGATGGAGAAAAATGCAAAGATTTCGAAGATGTACACGGAACCGAGCCGAATTACTATCATGTACCAAACAAACAAATCTATAAGTCTTCAAGCACAAGCGATAAACCAAAGCTGATGTTTCCACTAGAGTTCGAAAAAGTATAGTATGCACAGGATGTACGTCCGCCAGGCTACTGTATACGAAATACGCAATAGAAAAAAATATCAGAGAAAACCATATCTGAGATGAATAATTCCATTGACGCACACTTTACCTATGGATTCATTCCAGAATGTTTTCCAAAAGTCCATAAGTGAAATGTTGCAATCCTGTTTCTGTACATTGTTATCAAGCAGGTTCACCTTTGACCGATTTTCATGCCTTGTGTGTACAGTCGGTCCATGTGCCACCACAACGGAACGAAAACTATTCAAGCAACCAAAAGTTAATACCTTAAAGTACTCTTAAATGTTTACATTAAGTTCTTAGAGAACTTTCAAGCTTTTATTGGGAATTTAAAAATTGCACTGTTGGGAAAATTATTTAAAACGAAAACTAGCATCCCTTTCCTATGTGAACTTTTGATTGATTCAGTAATGTTTGCTTGAATTTTTCTAGTAAAACAAATAGCTCAACCCCGCTATACGAAATCACCCTGCGGAAACGTCCACGAGAACAATCGAAAGAACATTCAAAAAGAAAAAAAAATGTGTTTATTAAAATAAATATTTATTTTTTGTTTGCCCCCCCCCCTTCCGAAAAAAATTGTACTTGGACATAATTTTTAAAAAAGATTTGTAATGGCCTTATTCGTACACAAAATCGCTTGAACATTCGAGCTCCATTTGCAAACACGGTTCACATAGTTTCGTGATACTACGCTCTACCCACCATCATCAGCGTTGGCTCATTTTGCTTTGTGCGCTTTGGTTCAATGTTTGAGGCGAATGTATAGGTAGGTTTATCTAGTTTGCTACTAAATTGTTAGCGGTTGCATGCGTAACCTACATGATAGCAATCTGTGCTTTCGTTGCGCTAAGACGAAAACTTTCTTAGCAAACAAATTTACGCGGATCGATGGAAAGCTCAACGAAAGTTTATTATTTACGTTCGAGCAATTCATTGATTCATTTCCACTTCACGTGATTCATTTCCACTCAGCTTATCCTATTTTGGTTCTGCTAATAGGTACATACTACAAAGCCTATTTATGAATGAATACACTGCCACACGAAAAACCGTTGCAAAAACGCATCTAACTCCATATATAAAATTTCGATTCTTGTATATTTATAGTTTTGATATATGATTAAGATTCGCAACATTTGTATGCGTACTTTATGAAAGTTAAAATAATGGCAAAATATAACTAGAAAGCTTTGTCTATACATAAAATGTGATTATATTGTCTAAAATTTGATTTTTTTTATTTTTTATTTTTTAAATCTTTTAAATTTACAAAATACCCAAGGTTTCGTCAAGTTAACGCATTGAGCCGCATCAAATAAACGATTTGTATAAAAATAGTTTGATTTGAAAGTTTGAAACCGTACAGTTGCCCTAATCGATATTTAAATAAGAAGTTATCTATAGTGGGGTCCGTCAGTAGTTTAAGTCCCGGGGCCCGGCGCGGCTCTCAACGGCCCTGAGCATACCCCCGTTCGTTAGTAGAATTGCAAAGTTGTTGAAATACGGGGTGGAAAGCAGTGGACCCAGATTGCTTTTCTTGGGGCACGCTCAATTATTACAATCCGTTGTCTGTGGCACATGTATTTGCACATTCGCGCTGAATTTCCGAGACATTGGAGTTTTGTTAAAATAATTGCATAATTTACGGCTTAGGTAGGTTTTAAGATCGTGTAAACTATGTAGACCATATTTATTTTTCCCAAGATGGGTCGATAGCTTAGATAGATAAGTATTAAATAGAGCTTATCATCTTTTTTTGAAAACTGAGCTTTTTTAGTAGAATTCAGCAATAACAAATCAACTAAAGGATTGCGCTGCCGTTGACAAGCCCACATCGTCGCTGTTGTGCTATCTTATGACAAACGCCATTTTGGGGTTAACTGAGTTAGATATGCCACATCACTTGTCTAAAAATTCTCTACAAAGTGGCGTTTTCATAATGTTGACATTCTGCTTGGTTACTGAGATATAGCGCGAAACGTGCTGAGAAATGTTTAATTATTTGCTTCAAATGACTGTGCCTGGAGATTGGCTCGAGTTACCTTGATATGTAAGATGTTTTTATGTGTAAAACTATCTGAGAAACTCAATGACATAATCATTTTCAAAACAAATATATACGAATTGTGAGAAAAATGCTGTTTAAGTTTTAAACTGGAAATATAGCATATTTGGCAACACTGTAACCAAAAATAACCATTTTTTCTAGATTCCCTGAGTCATTCTCTTCAAAATTCATCTCACCAAATGAATCCAAAGATATGAATAAAAGTTAATAATTGATAATTTTTTTTCTATGAAAAATTTTCCATGCTCGATTATGCCACGCCATACAAACCTATGACACGTGTGAGTGCGACTTTTATTTACATTTATAGTAAAAACTCGAAACATAGTCAACCGATTTTCGTAGTATTTGAGAGATTAATACAGAATAAATAGAAGCATCAATTGTCTTCTTTGAATTGTTTATATTATTTATAAGTTTCAAGATATTCAATCTCAAACTTTAAAAATCGTTTTTCTCGAAATGTGCAAAATGGCGCTTGTCATAAGATAGCACAACAGCGACGACATAACTATCTAAACACAAACCAAAGTTGATTTTTTTTTCTCTAATGATCTCTTGTTTAGCTTCCGCATATCATAATGACCTCATTCAGAGTTAAAAATATTCAAATTCATTGAATGAAAATTGATCATATTCAGCCGCATTCATTTTCAATATTCAGTGACGCAGCTGAAAACGTCAAACGAACAAACCGCCCATTCATCCATACAGATTTTCATTCGTTTCCGATTATTACACGAAGCGACCGTGCAGCAACGAATCAAACGCATCAAAGTAAGCCCTGGCACAATGTAAGCGATGATGATTGTTGTTTCATATGCTTTATCGGCATTTGAAAACATTTTCCTTGATAATTAGTGAAATGAATATATTGTACGATATTCAACTGAATGAATAACATGGATATTTGAATGAATATTTTTTCTATTCACCGCGAGTCGCATCAGGTTCATTTTCAGCCGTCAAAATAGAGCTTCGATTATTTGTAACTCTGACCTCATTTGATGTAGGGTAATGAGTCCATTATCGCTATGTTTCTATTATCACGCTACCCATTTGAAGCCGTTGGTTAGAGCAGTGTCTGCCATCTTTGTTCAACGCATTGAGTCAAATGGTAGCGCAACAATGGGGGCACTCGATTCGTGTTTTCGTTGCGCTCAAACACAAGAATTTCACTGTTTTCAGCGCATGTATGTTATTATCTTGGTACTTAACAACGAAGCAAAGCTGTTGATACCAGTTTTTACGCATTCCATTGTTTGTAGGCCGAGTATTTAATGATTCAGTGAGGCGCCCTCCTTAGTATGGTGAAAATAGGCACTTCACCCTATCTTTAATATACATCGTTATATGATTCAGCAAAAACTGCATGACACATTTATAATTCAATAACAACAAGCTAGATAGTTACTTTTCAAAACCTGTAAACATCGGCTAGCCTTGCAATTAATTATGTTTTTATGGATGCTTAGTTACCTTCTCAGGAATGTTACCCAGGCGCGACGAAACGTGAAAAACTATGCACTAAAACAGACCACTTCTAATTCATCCATGCGTGATCAGATTAAACTTCCTACAGAGATATCTCCAATGCCTTCCTCGCCTAGACCTCTATCAGGGCCAAAACGCACACGGCTCGAACTCTTCCTCCAAGTGTCAACCGAGGGTCGATTGTCTTTCATCCATCATACATAAAAAAATAAACTTGATTCCGGCTCTTCTAATCTAAACAACACTGACTGACACTATGCGGAACATGAGGAAAAGATATCGGTTCACCTTGGTTCACCTCTTTGGTGAGACCACCGAGCCAAAGCAGCAGACTAAGGGGGATGCCAGAGTGAACGCGATTCGCGATGCGACGCGATGCGACGCGATTTTTGACACATCGCGCGACGACGCGCGAACGAGCTCCGTTCATTTGATTCCTGCAAAATAATACAGTATATGCCAGAGTGGAAGCGACGCGATGCGATGCGCCAAGCGATTTTTTGCGCGATGCGCGACCAACCAGTACATGCACAGGTTTTTCGCGCGAACTGAAGCGATCAATTTCAAAATTTGATTTCACTATGACGGATGAGGATGTTTTTGTCGATGTCGCAGCACTCATTGGACCCGTCTTCTATAGGTGTGCGCTGTGGGACCAACAATCCCGCAATTACCGGAACCTTGTGAACCAATGTTGGAAAGATGTTTCGGATGAATTGGGAATACTTGGTAAGTAAAATTTATGAACAATTTTTAAATTGTTTTTAATGGGTACTGTGAGTGACCGAGTTGATTTTTCTCAAATGTTATACTGGTTCTAAAGCCTACACGCAGAAAAAATTAGCATATTTAAACCAAAAATATGTGTTATTGAATCCAATCATTTATTGTTTATCACTTTAACAAACAAACTTATTGGTTTGAAAATATTTTTTTATTAGAACAACAACAAATTTTTGCTTTCAATAAATACATTTTTAGTATCAATAATTTTCTTTTAATTTCAATAAAATAATTATTGAAAAACGGAACGATAATTTTGTTTTATTGAAACAATAAATAAATTTTATTGAATTCAATAAATAATTTTATTGTCTCCCGACCAATAATTTAATTTATTGAATTTAATGCATAATTTTATTGAACCTACAAATCTTTTTTCTGCGCGTATATTTTTTTAAAATTTCAGGCGATGTTGCAAAGAAAAGCTGTACAAACTTGCGTGACACTTTTGGTCACGAACTGCGTAAGCTGCCGGTGTTGAGATCCGGGGATGCTGGCCACTAAATCGTTTCCTCTAGCTGACCGCATTTCAAAAGTCTACCTTCTGTGTCAACAAGTGAAGCCCCGGCAAACAAGTGGCAATCTCAAGCCGCAAAGCAAAGTGTTTGAGGACGTCGAGGCATTGGAAATCCCAACTAGTCAACTAGAAGCATTCGAGGCAGCTGATAGCTCCACTGGGCGATCATCAAGTGCTCCTGTCCCGCTTCCCACCAAACGATATAAAAAGAACAACGAAAAGAACGCTCAAGCAGAACATCTTTTAGAGTTTAAGCAGAGGAAGCTAGAACTGCTCGAAGAAAGCTTCATCTCGCGACAGGGATGAAGATGAAGCTTTCTTTGATAGCCTGCTACCCATGTAAAGAAATTAGATACCCCAGAGAAGCTTCGATTTCGAATTGTTTTATTGTTTTATTGTTTTATTTGGGAGCAGGGAAAAGCCCGCTGGAGCTGAAATCCTTTCAATCTCGCTCTCCAGCAGGCATAAAACCTCCTCATCTTTTGTACCAACAGATTACAAACATCCAAATGATACATATAAACGATTCACTATAACTAATACTACGAGTACAATATTTACGCTTACAAACTAACACTGAGATTATTATCGATATGACAGGGTATTATGGAACAATCGCTTTACAACATCTCGGGACAAGTGAAAATCAAAGACATTAGAACAACGATTGTATAGACGACACATACTAGCAAATGGCTCATTATACCCGTAATTGGTCCTGGCATAAGGTATTCTTAAAAAGGGATGAAATCGAAGACTACGAGGTTGAATATTGAAATCCACATATTGGGGGCCATGCATAAATGACGTAGCATTTTGGGGGATAGGGAGGGTATACCAAATTTGTGACGAAGTATGACGAGGGGGAGGGTAGGGTCAGAAGTTGTGCGACGTAGCATTAAGTTCAAAACCCATTGTTTAGAGAAAATAATTTAATGATCATCCATTCCCAAGAGAAATAAATTTAAATTCAAACAAGTTACTTTTGATGCGGTTTTTCATGAGTTAAATTTTACGATTCGCGGAATTGCAAGTTCGCGAAAATACAAAAAGATTTTGTATGCGGATTTAACTTGCTACATTAGTTAGCTAATGTTGCTAATTAGTAGACTTAGTTTGAAAGCTGAACTAAATTTTCACTTCGTATTCAACCAAACAAAATTTAGTAATTTAGATGAACGTATGCTTCTTACAATCATTGGTGGCTGCACGATTGTGAACTGAGAGAACTTCTCTTCGTGCTCCCTTTGAGTTATAAAATTCAAAACAAAACTATCAACACTATGTTTGTCATGAAATGGGCTTATTTTGCACACAATTTGCTGTTATAATGAAAATGTTGATAAAAGTCGTCAAACATTTTGAAAGGACATGTATTTAAAATAATTGAAAAACATATGTAATTTTTTTTTCATCTCCAGGGCGCTTTGCATGGGACGAGGGGGAGGGGGTAGGTAAATGCTACGTTATTTACGAGGGGGAGGTTAGAATTTTGTGACCAAATGCTACGTGGCGGGAGGGAGGGGTCAAAAATCGCCGAAAAAAAGCTACGTCATTTGTGTACGGCCCCTTGTAGGAGATTAGAGCAATCAATTTGTGATTGTAGCAGATCAGCAATGAAAACAGCTTTAGAGACATCTCGTCGAACGGACAGCAGGTCGAGATTAATAAGTTGACAGCGGTCCTGGTAACTCGGGAGGTTTAGTGGATCTCTCCATGGAAGTCGACGAAGAGCGAAACGAATAAATTTGCGTTGAATAGCTTCTATGCGCTGGATATCGATTTGGTAATATGGTGCCCAAATAACAGCACCATATTCAAGCGTTGAACGAACCAGAGCACAGTAAAGTGCCTTTAAGCAGTATATATCGTCGAAGTTCTTCGAAACACGAAAAATAAACCCCAGTAACTTAGAAGCCTTGGAAATTGTATATTCTATGTGATCCTTAAAATTCATTTTAGAGTCTAGTAGAATCCCCAAGTCTTTTACGGATGACTCTCGCTTAAGAATGGTTTGCGAAATCTTGTAGTCATATTTAATTATCGTGCGTTTGCGGGAAAGAGATAACGGAACATTTTGAAGGATTCAATACCATCCTATTTACGCTGCACCAATTTGAAAAAATATCCAACTGTGTCTGCAGAAAATCGGTATCTTCAGAATCTTTGATTAGATGAAATAGTTTGAAGTCGTCGGCGAATGACAACTTAAAGCATTCCAATAAAAAGTTTAAATCATTTAGATAGAGTAAAAATATGAAGGGTCCAAGATGACTTCCCTGTGGGACCCCAGAGGTCACTTCGAATGGCATGGTTGAGCAGTCTCCAATTTTCACAGTCATGTCACGACCAGTCAGATATGACTGGATCCAAGCCAGAAAGGAACCATTGAACCCAAGCCTATCGAACTTGGCCATTGCTATCTGGTGATTTATCTTATCGAAAGCAGCAGAGAAATCGGTATATATGCTGTCAACCTGAAGTCGTGCTTGTAAGGACTTGATGATGAAAGATGTATAGCAAACAAGGTTTGTTGAAGTTGACCGTTTGGGCATAAAACCATGCTGGGTATCAGATATGTATCTAGAGCAGTTGTGAGTGATGAATTGGAGCACAATAATTTCAAATAGCTTAGATACTGCACATAAGGCAGCTATCCCGCGATAGTTTGATATAAGGCATTTGTTCCCTTTTTTAAACACGGGAAAAATGTAAGAATGTTTCCATGAATCAGGGAAAATTTCCGAATGCAAAGAGGTATTGAATAGTATTGATAATGGTACGAGGAGACTGCTTATGCATTTCTTTAGCACTATAGATGGAATTCCATCGGGTCCGGCGCTTGACGATGACTTCAATTCAGAACATGCCGTGTTGACAATGGCAGTTGTGATGAGGGGGTGGGGCCCAATGGGAGAATGGGGAGGAATATTTCTGGTTGCAGCTAAAATTTGATGGCTAGTTAAAGTTTCTTTGGTAAACACACTACTGAAATGTTCACGGAATAAGCTGCATATTCCAGACAAGGTTGATGCATATGAATCGTCAAGTGACATCTGAGCGGGTAATCCGGATTCTTTCCTCTGCTCGTTAACGTGGTTTCAAAACAATTTTGGATTTGTTTTAAGACTATTCTGAATGCGACGTTGGTAAGCATAGTGAAGTGTCTTGTTCAGTCGCTTGTAACGATTGTTGAGCTGTATATAATATGATCTCAGATGAAGGGTGGGATGCTTCGACAGTTTTCTGAGTGCTGTCCGTTTGGTGCATTTATATCGTTTTAAAGTTGGGTTGGACCAAGGTGGATGCATGGGTTCACGGCGTGTCTTTTTAGGAATAAACTGATCAATTGCATAAGATACAATATGCGTCCATAGCGTGGCAGCAGAATTACAATTCCCATTGGATAGAAGAGAGTGCCAGTCCAACCCTAACAGAAACCTGTTCATTGCTTCGAAATTTCCATTTTTATAATCGTAGTAAGTAGATTCACAGACTTCATTGAAGATAACAGGCGAGCAATTCTGAATAGTGATATGGAGAGGGGGGTGATGGCGACAAGTTTTAACAAGCGGTGAAGGTGCAGCGGTGATTGCACAAGTACCGGCGAATTGTGCTACAATAGACAGGATTATGTGTAGGCATTTGAATGTTTTGTAAGAAATCTTCCCCCTCGCTAATAACACCTCTATATCCTTCCCTATCAATGATAACAATGTGCAACATTGATACTTTGGTAATATCTACGGTCATTCCTTTCGATTGGTTTCATAGCAGTCTCCATTTAGCATTTATTGCCCCGAAAGCAGACTCGATCGATTTGTCCCAGAGTGTGGCAGATTGTTCCGAAATTCGTGAAGATATACTACGACGGGGAAGGTAGGGGTATAGCATTACCTTAGTGTGATTATAAACTTATCTTGTGATTCTTTTGGAATTGTAATAACGTTGGCCCACTCTTTAGTAAGAACAAATTCAATATGGCTTAAATTGTAATAGAACGTTTCGATGCTCATACGGGTACAGTTGCGACATTTGTTTGGATCATTTAGCACATATTGCTACAGGGTGATACTCCCCGTATCCTCTTCTTTTCCTATGGATCGGATGAATTTAAAAATCTTTATTTCTAAAAAGAAATCACGTACGCCTTCGAACATGAAATATTTTTCGTCTGAGCCTATTTCCATAGAAACTTTTCAACTCACAATCCGTTCGACACGTCAAAACAACTTTTGTTGGGGAGTGGGCGTAGCGTATTGGTAAATCGATTGCCTTGTACGCAGCGCACCTGGGTTCGGGTCCCGACCCCGCACATAGGGTTTGAAATTTTTCCTAAGAGATTTTTCTAACCCGAAGAGGCGAATGACCTTAAGGTTAAAACCTCTATAATTGAAATAAAAAAAAAAAAAAAAAAAAAACTTTTGTTTACGTATAACGCATATGGCCATCGCTTCCAGTCGCGTTCACTCTGGCTATCATTTCGCGTTGGAAATCGCGCGCAGTTCGCATCGCATCGCGCCGCGTTACGCATCGCGCCCACTCTGGCTTCACCCTAAAATCCATCAACGAAACGCAGCTGAGTTGTGAAGTCGAAGGCTGCGAATTAGAAATTCAAAATTACTACCGAAAAACTAACCGACCTACAATAGTAGGCCGTCGATGTATTAGGTTTCCGATCGGCGAATGAACTCATCTGATTTTAGGTTTTCGGTTTCGGTCAAACAATGAAGAGGTTGGTTACTTGATCAGAGCTAAATCAACTAGGTAGTGGAAAGTTGATTCAAGTCTGACTTCCTTGATGAAGTTCTGACTCGATACAGATCAATCTGACCGATGCTGACTCAATCAACAGGTGATTAATTTTTAATTAGCACTTTTAACTTTTAAACGTCATTCTTCCGTTTTCACACACGATTAGTGATCATGGAATGAAAGAGTTGATCTGTTCTTTGGTACCAGACCAGACAGCCATGTGTACATATGGCAGGTGAGTGAAATGCGTAATTGTGGATGCACTTCAGACAACATGCACTGATTGTTTCGATTTCAGTTTTAGCTCATCTGCGGACATGTAACCTTCACCGAAAGGTTGAACAACCCGTAGTTGTGGAGAAAAAGGTGCTATTAATTGCAGTAATTGCTACCACAACTTATGGAAATATAAATACGTTGTTGCATTTATACGTAAACATTTTACATATTTTATTGCAGATTTCAGTGACATGACTAGTTGGATTACAAACCGAACCGTATTGGTTTCCGTGTTAGCTTTGGGAAAGAACCATCCATGTTGACCTTGTACATATCAAGATGGATTTAACAAATTGATTCATTTAACGCATTTTAAGTTCTACACATTCACGAAGATCAGCCACTATTTACGATGAAACATCATCGAATAAGTTTTTCACCAAGCCTTTGGAGAATCGCGTGTGTGCAGAAACGATATTTTTCTATCTATTGGCTTCCGGCCTTTTCATGGCGGAGCATGTTTGCATAAAACAAATAAGTAGAATTAGGCCGAATCGGAAAACTAGTCACATGAACGACGATGACATCGAAGAACACCGTAGGCCAGCTATGGAGGCTGTCACGGATCCGTCAACAGCGCTTTTGAATCTCGACTATTTCGTTTTATGCGTCTGTCTTTGGAAGTCCTTCGAATAATTCATTGGGCCGTGCAGTTCAAAGCTAGAACCGAAACCACCGTGAACTGCCAGTGAGAGACAGAGAGAGAGAGCGGTTCAGATCTGAAGTGGCGGTCGGCCACTTGGTGGCATGGAAATACAGAACCTTCGATCCGATAGGTCACACACTGTGATTTCGATTTTTTCTGCGCCTCAGACGATGCTGGGATTTCCCTGTTAATTAATGAAATCGGCAAATTAAACCAGCAAACGCCAAACCCATAAAAACTGCACAGTCAGCATCAGTAGCATTTTCTTCGTTGCCTGAAAATGATTCGTTCCGTTTTCTGGTTGGCGATTTTGAGATTGATTGTGGTTTACCTCTAAAAATTTTAATTTTTCCGCACTTTAAGAGGGTCCTGTACTCCCGAAGTCCGAATTTGAACTGTTTTTTGAGGGGTAATAAATTGCAAAGTATCTACTGATGGATTTTGATATTTTACTTTGAAGCTACATGTTTCGACTTAGAACTTTTAATATCTGTTTTAATCCACCTAGTGGTGCAATTGTGCCTTTCTCATTCATCATAACTAAGATTTAATATCTGATTATGTTCAAGATAGCATTGTGGAAATGAGTATTACATTCCTATTGTTATGAACAGAGCCTAAAATTCTCATACCTATTCAATGAACGACGAAATTCAGAGAATTCATCTTCGTCCTTTCCTTGCCCTTTTCGTCGCTAAATGCATGAAAAAATAAAACAATAAAGGCGATGTCCCCTCCTCTCTCGATTCTACGAAAACGAGTAGCAGCAGCAGCGACTTTCGTTTTCCTGTGACAATCCGAAATTTCAATTTCGTTTTGATGCATGCTCAGTTATTTTGCGACTATCATTCATTAAATGAAATTAATGCAATGTGCATCTAATAATGCAACTAGAACATAGTTAAAATGAGAAATATGCACACCGATCAGGCTTCCGTCTTACAATACCATCATTAGCTCGCAAATCTAAAGAATCGAGCATCGACAAATAAATATCATTGCTAGCGTATTTTCGTTTCCACAGCAGTAAGGTCAATATCGAAGTTACCAATATCATTCTGAATCTCAAAGCAAAAACAAGCGTGCGGAGAGAATAATGAAAACGCTCTGCTACATGCTTGCTTTGTCGTAGCCCGTTGTCTCATTTACGATTTCGCAAAGTGCTAGTGGTATGAAAAGAAGCTTCGTTCTTTCGTCAGTTTCGCCAGATTTTGGCAAATGAAAAAAACATTTTCCGACTCTGGTTATGAATGCAAACCCAACAACGTATACGTCATTGGTCACCCGCACCTTAGTTTAACCGCATTGCTCCTATCAAAATACTTTCGAGGTTATGTTCTTTTTTCATTCCAAACCAACGCAAAGTGAATAAACACGTTTTTACTATCGATCTCCACGAGGTTTATTTTGATTCGGTCCTTGTATCCCTTCAGCTGGATAATTTCAGGTTATCGGCCCAGTAACGTATTCCGCGAGTGAAAAGAATGACAGAAGAGGAAAAGCACGAACGTTTTCTACTCCCGTTGTTCGACGGGACAAATTATACGGCATGGAAATTTCACATGGGCGTATTGCTGTAGGAACACGACCTTCTTGAATGCGTCGAGGTAGAATCTGCTGATTTGCCGGATGTGCTTGACGCAAAAATTGGTGATGCGGCAGAAGCGAGCAACGTAAGACAAAATGTGCAAATCAATATTAGTGTTACGAATACACGATTCCCAGTTGGAATACGTGCAGGAGAAGACGACACCTAAGGCGATTTGGGACACTTTGGTCCGCGTCTTCGAGCGGAAGAGTATTGCTAGCCGGATGCACTTAAAACGACAGATGCTATCGCTGCGGTAGAAATCCGGAAGCTTACAGGATCATTTTCATCGGTTTGACCGCTTGGTGAGAGACCGGTGGCCGCCGTGGTAAACTTTACGAACTGGATCTTTTGAAGGTTGAAGACTATAGTAGTGTTTCTTTGTTGGCTTGGGGCCGTATTACGAAGGAGCTGGAGTTGTGGTACCGTCGTTTCGGTCATTTAAACATGAAGCAGCTTGAACAGTTAATCGATAAAAAGATTAGTCTAGGTGTTTACGTTTCGACTTCGTCTCTTCAGAATCACAGTACTTGACTAATGCACCGGGCTGCTATCTGACGCAGTTCCTGTCTGGTCATGGTAGTTTTAAACAGTACCTACATCGGTTCGGACACCCTGTGTCACCCTTTTGTCCGGAGTGCATAAACGTCAAGGAAACACCGGAGCATGTGGTCCTCGTCTATCCTAAATTTGACGTAGCGCGAAGGAAGACACCTGCACTTAATGTAGAGAATATTGTTGCTGAGATGTGCCGAGTAGAGCAGAGTTGTTCAGAGCTGGACTGTAAATTCTAGAACTTGGGAAGTGGACTCTGGAACATAGCGGACACTTCTTCGGAGGGTCGAATTGCGATTGAAACCACTTAACTTCTTTCGATGCTTCTATGTAATAACATAAAACATTTTTACTTTAAATACAGTAACTGGTAATATAACAACTGTTCACTTGAACGGCTCACAAAACTTTGATGATGAAACGCTTACGCACCGCCATTTTATATTGCACACACACGCCAAAAATGTCCTTTCCCTCTCTACTGTTTCCGTAACGGCGACGCGTCGAGAAATTTCTCGAACAATCACAGCAAGCGAGGGGTCTCCAAGTTCAAGTCGGTTATAAACCCTGCGAGTTCGGTCGTGAAGGGACGCTCCTCCAGATTGGTTCACGTCCCGACAAGGGCTCCAGCGCGGCGACAGTCGTGTGTGGACCGGCTACGCAGCGAGAAACGAGCACTAAGCTAGCAACATCAACAAGTAGTTTCACGTTGGCTTAAAATTCTGCGAGGGTTGCTGTGAAGGGATGTGAGTCAAGTTTCGGCATCACCGGATGCTCGAGGACGCTGTAGTTACCGCAGGAAAGGACGTCACTCACCAGGGAGCACCATTGTAGGTTGGAAGAAGAAACACGGGAAACAGGGAAAGTAGAAGGAAAAACAAAAAGGGGAGCAGAAGAGGAAAGGGAAAACTCCGACTCGTCAGAAGGCGCCATAGGGAGAAACCGTGCTCATCAAAGCCAATGACGCCACGACGGGCTGCTCAAGAAGGCCCGGATAGATCTGGGATGTGCTGAAAATGCACTTCGGCCTCTGCGTGCAATCTCTCGCAAGATGGCTCTGGCGTGAGACTTCACGCAGAGGCCAAAGTGCTTGCTTTACTCTCGAGCGGACGGAAACGACCATCAAACGGGTGGCATTAGATGCCCTTCCTACAAAAAAGCGATTGCAGACCAACGGCTATGAAGAAAACCCAGATAAATCTTAATCACTGCGACACCGCACAGCAATTGTTGCGGCAGTCCATGACAGAAACTACGTGTGACGTCATTTTGACTGCAGAACCGTATCAAGTCCCCCCTAATAACCGTAATTGGGTGGCGGATAGATCAGGAACGGCTGTGATACAAGTTATGTGCAGATTCCCCATTCAAGAAGTGGTAAGATGCTCACACAAGGGCTTCGTGATCGCCAACATCAAGGGCGTCTTCGTGTGCAGCTGTTACGCTCCTCCAAGGTGGACAGTGGAGCAGTTCAGCCTAATGGTGGAGCAGCTGATTGGTCGGAAGCCGGTAGTCATTGATGGTGACGTCAACGTCTGGGCTGTGGAGTGGGGCAATAGAGTAACCAACACAGTAGGATGTATCCTGCAGGAAGCTCTAGCGAAGTTAGACGTACGACTGTGCAATGAACGTTCCGTTAGCACATTTTGGAGAGACGGGCGGGAGTCTATCATCGACGTCACATTAATCGACGGCGATCATGGATTGGAGAGTATGTGAGGCGTCTACGCATAGTGACCACCAGGCGATTCACTGCCGTATCGGTCAACGGAACTCTGCTGCAGTACAGAGAAGGATGGCTGCCGAGCGAAAATGGAAGACGAAAGCATTCAACCTGTTCGTTGAGGCACTTCGACCGAACGGCGGGACCGATAACGTGCAAAAGGCAGCGTTTCGAGAAGCTAGAGCCGCTTTAAAACGGGAGATCAGACTTAGCAACTCAGATTGCAACAAGAAGCTGTGCCTAGACGCCTAGACGCCAATCCCTGGGGATACGCGTATCTAGTAGTGATGGCGAAAATGAAGGGCTCGACGACGCCAGCCGAAATGTGTCCGGATAAGCTGAAGATAAGCGTTGAGGGTCACTTTCCGAAGCACGATCCAACTATCTGGCGTACGGCGAAGAAAAAGGAGCAAACACGGACGATCAGCAAATGACTAACGATGAGCTCGCAGAAGCCTGAAATCAAAGAAAGCCCTCGGTTCAGGTGGAACACCAAACATGGTGCTGAATGCTGCAATCCTGGCATAGAATAGTGCTGCAGAAGTGTTGAAATGAAGGCAACTGCAGCAGAAGCCAGGGAAGCCACCGGGCGATCCGGCCTCGTATAGGCCCATATGTCTTCTGGATACACTCGGAAAACTCCTGGAAAGAATCATCCTTAACGGGCTGATGAAACGGAGAGCGAGTGCGGACTGTCCAAGATATAGTTCGGATTTGTCAGATGTTTTGCTCGATTCGTGCTAAATTCTACCATGTAGAAATTTCCAGGATCTTTGCACGGTTTATTTTTCGAGTTATGCCAAGGTTTTGCTCGATTCCAGTCAAAATTTGCCAGAAAAAGCGAGCGAAACCGAGTTCGCCCTAGTTCAACTAACCTGACAGGATGCGCGAAGAAATCTGACAGGGCTGCCAAACCAAGACTGACAGAAATTTAGCAGAACGGTCTCTGTCAGAAAATTTGGTGACTGGGCTGAAGAGCTACTTCCAGATCAGAGTGCTGCTGCACGAGACAAGCAAAGGGTAGAAGTCAATGCGAGTCACAGCGGGCATTCCTCAGGGCTCCATTCTCGGTCGAACTCTTCGGAACGGGATGTACGATGGGGTCTTATCACTGCGGATTCCCAGAAAAGTGAAAATTGTAGCTTTCGCTGGTGACCTGTCGCTAACGGTGATGGATGACGGTCCGAGAAACTGCACGAGACGTCTGCTATCTACTGTGTCGTCTTCGATACTACGATATGGGGCTCCTGTCTGGAGTGCGGCGCTGAAAACCAATCGGAACCGCGAAAAGCTGAACAGGACGTTCCGACTGATGGCCGTACGAGTCACGAGCGCTTACAGAACAATATCGGTAGGCAGTATGCTTTATCGCCTGGAAGCTCAAGCTCATCTCAAACCTGACGACGTGGGTGAATAGAAAGCACAGAGAGGTGAACTTCCACTTGATACAGCTCCTGTCGGGCCACAGCTGTTTCAGGAAGAATCTTCATCGGTTTGGGCACGCAACGTTACCGTTGTGTCCGAAGTGTGAGAACGTCGAGGAGACACCGGAGCATGCGGTCGTTGTATGTCCGAGGTTCGAACCGACACGCAGAGAGATGCTCGAAACGGGAGGGTCAGACATCAACCCGGATTATGTCTTCTACAGAATGACAGGCGACGTGAACACGTGTAACACGATCAACTGAGTGGTGGCGCAGATCATGACTGCCTTACAACGGAAATGGCGTGATACACAGCGAGTAATTGCTTCGGGAGAGCAATCACCGCCGGGAAACTCTTCGGCAGAGTAGACTAGATTCACCTTCGAGGACTAGTCGAGTAGACCACGGTTAAGCACCGGGTAAGGGTCGTCGGGCCGCCAACGAACCGAACGCCACGCTCCACCCGGAATCACCGGACCAACTACGGGTCCGTACCTGTTGACCTTAGCAAAATATAGCGAAACCCAAGAAGAATCGGATCGGGAGAACTTTTTTCGTCGGAGAACCATCCGTCGGCGTAAGCTAGATTCACCACCGGAGACTAGACTAAGTAGACCGCAACGAGACACTACCAGTTGCGGGTCGTCGAGGCACCAGCAAACCGACACCTGAATTGCCGAACTGACCTCGACACCTGGTTGATTGGCTGTTTCGGGAGAATTTTTTTCGCCGTCGGAGCAGGCTAGGTCCATCGTCGGTGACTAGGTCGAGTAGCTCGCGAACAAGTCGGGAGCTCAACGAATAAGTGGTACTGAATGGTACGAGGAACTCAAGGGTTTGGTTAACTAGACAGTCTGAAGTTTGCCGCCCAGGTTGTCTTCATAGGGGAAGAGCACTAAGGCTCAACCAACTGCTAGTTTTCCGACTGCCATGCGGAAACTGGTAGCCTGTGTGGATGGTCGAGAACTGGTGGTGTGTCGAGGAGCGGTGCTGGAACCCGATTCAAGAAACTAACTACTACGTAGTTGGATTAGAGTGTGTGCTATCTACATAACAAACCAATAAAAGTCATATTCATCTCAGATTCCAATTTCCCAACTGCTAGTTGCCTAATACATGCAAAAAGTATCAGTAACGAATTTGGTATACGTTTGGCTTATTACCCTACTTACTTGTACCATACCTGCATCAATACTCATTTTACCAAAACAACAGTACTATAAAACTAAGGCCTTAAAGTAGTCTAGTAACAATAGTTGTAAAGAGTAGTTCTAGTAAAATTACCATTATGTTATGGATCAATTGTATAAATCAGAGTTAAAAAGTATCAAGTGCTGTGGAAAGATAAACAATCCACAGTGTAATCGAAATAATTAACGTCCGGAAGTCGCTATCTTAGATTTCAACATGGCGTCAGACATAAATTTCTGGCACATTCACGTCAAGACCATTCCGAAAATACTAGTCAGTCTAGATTCTAGACTGTGAACACTGGACTCTGCACTCTTCAGGCTGGATTCTGGACACCGGACTCTGGCCTCGATATTCTGTGCTCTAGACTCTGGACTCTGAACTATGGTCTCTGAGATCTTGATTCTGGACTCTGGACTCCAAACTCTAGTCTCTGGGCTCTGCGCTTTCGTCTCTGGGCTGTGAGCTTAGGACACTGGGCTCAGTATTTTGGGTTGAGGACTTTGGTCTCTGGACTCTAAACTCTGGTCTCAGGATTCTGCACTCTGAGCTCTAGATTCTGGACTTTGAACTCTGGATGCTGCACTCTTCACTCTGGGTTTTGGACTCTTGCCTCGAGATTCTGTGTTATGGACTCTGGGTTCTGGGCTCTGCGCTCTGGAGTCTGAACTATTGCCTCAGTATTTTGGGTTAAGTACTTCGAGCTCTGGATTCTGGTCTCGGGCTCTGGACTCTGGACCCAAGATTTTCAACTCTGTTCTCTGCAATCTGAACTTTGAACTCTGCATGCTTAACTCTGGATTCTGAGCACTCGAGATACTATGCTACGGACTCTGGACTGTAGATTGTGGTCTCTGAGCTATGGGCTCAGGTCTTGATTCTGGACTTTAGACTCTGAATTGTGGACCCTAAACTCTGAACTATGCACTCTGCACTCGGGATTCTGGATTCTGGACTCCGGACTCTGGGCTCTCTTCTAGGGACTCGATGGGGTATGGAATGTAAACTCTAGATTATCGAATCTGAACTCTGGATTCTGGACTCTGAGCTCTGGAATCTGGTCTCTAAACTCTGGTCTCACTATTTTGGGTTAGGGGCTCTGTACTTTGGACCCTGTACTTTGGACTTGGGATTAGTATTTAGAAATAAGAAATCTAGACTCTGGTTTCTGGTCTTTGAGCTCTGGACTCTAGGTTTTGGACTCTGGGCTCTGGCATCTGAACTCATAATTCTAGGCTCTGAACTCTGAGCGCTGAACTCTGCACTCTGGACTCTGAACTCTACATTCGGAACTCTGGATTCTGGACTCTGAGCTTTGTCTTCGGAACTCTGGGATCTGATCGCTGCGCTATGGACTCTGGACTCTGCAATGCAAAAAAAAAAATAAAAGTTTGACCCTTTTCAAAAGACAGTCTGCATTCTCGTCATTGAGCTCGGAATACTGGACTCTAGACTCACCTTAGTATTTTGGGTTAAGGACTCGCGACTCTGGATTCTGATCTCTCTCCTCGGTACTCTGGACTGTGGGCTATGGAATCTGGAGTCTGGGTTCTCTATGGACCCTGAATAAAATACACTGAAAAAAAATTCAGTTTGGATAAGGAAAAGTTTTTTTCAAATATTCTTTTCTTTTTTTTCCCAACTTGAATTTCATCCAAATTTCATCCAAATCAAAGATGGGTTTTTTTATGTAAATCGACTTAAAATATTTAAAATGAAAATCACTCCTACAACAATTTTTGTGGGATTTGTCATTTTTGGACTATAGCTATTTGAAAAAAAATGGTAAAAAAGTTGGACCCTTTTCAAAAGCCAGTTCATATCATTTTTGAAAAAACAAAGTATGCAAAGTGGCTTTTTGTGACAACGTTCTTATGTAAAGAAAGTTCCATTAAAATCTGAGAGGGTGCTGCAAGCTCTAAATACGATTTAGCGCGAAATTCGTCAAAGGCAAAAACTCGGTTTTATCACTTTTATATAGCAGGCCACTACATTGAAGCTATTGTTGAGTGACAGAATAGCAAGATTGAATAGTGAAATGTCATCAAAATAACAACCGGATTCGGTGACCCGAATAGTAAACAACCTAGCAACCATATCAGTTTGAATTAATTTTCTCTTTATTTCTGAAATCGTTAAAATCGTTAAATGTTTTTTTTTTCGTAAGTACAATATAATATTTTTTTAAAGATAGCTACAATATAATAGAACTTTTTCAATAAATTAGTTATAAGAATATTTCTCTTTTGGTTTTGCTATGCAGTTGCTATTCTCATTGTTTTCTCTCGCATTTCACTATATAATAATGATAATAAATAATGCTGAATAGAAATTTTGAAGAGCTGGTTACAGTTTGCAATTCGGTCTACTCTTTCCACTAGTGCTATCCATTATTCCTAAATCCTGCCTTTTGCTTCTAAAGCTTGCTTCTGTTTCGTTTACGTACTATGAATCGCGAAAGTCAAAACGCTTAGTTACCAAACGTGTGTGTGTGAGAGAGATAGTGTTAGTGTGTGTCTTAATGTTAGTATGTAATATAGGTGAAACAATTCTCTGTTTCTAGTGTAATTCAAGGATCTTAAACAATAGTTAACAATCAATACAAAACTAAACGTATGTGTGTTGCTGTCCAGACGGATCGCAGTATTTACATAACAAATTGTTTCACACCAAAAACAGTTCTGATTGACTTTGATAATGATTTTTGTAATTATTTGCTTTTAACTGTTCCTCACATTCTCCGTGTAGCATTAGATTTTTGCGTGTATGAGTGGATTTGGTGTTTCATCTTTAAACTTTTTTATGTCTCGAAAGGTTTTTTTATTTCAATACTGTCAGTTTGTTTCGTTTTTGTCCCATTCTTTCGAAAAATGTCTCGCGCGGGTTTACTGTAGTAGTTTAGCGATCGAGTGCACATCCTCTAGCCGGACTTAGGTACTTTAGTTTATGTTTTTGCCTTGACACACTTTTCTATGTACATTACAGTGTAAATTAGTACTTGTTCGCGGGCAAGCGACGATGCGAAAATCGCCCGGTGAAGCCAAAACTTGTGTGGGTTGCTAGGATGCACAATCCGACAAAAGGAAGCGAATGTGTAAAAAGTTTCATTTTTTGTCCGTTTTCAACAACCTTTTTTTTGCTCTGATTGGTTTCCGGTTAACGCTTGCATTTTTTTTGTCATTCATTAGTGCAGTTCGGTTTATCCTCTTCCGTGTTTAGTTTTATATGTAAAAATTTCAAGAAGATAAAAGTCTATCTATTACAATTTCTAGTCTAAATATTTCGTTTCCATCGTACAGTTTGTGCCTGCCTTCTTATCTCAGAGAAAGGTTATGTTTGATAGATAGTGCTGTGTTTACAATCTTTTACTGTTTTTTGTCTGATGATCGATAATCGAAATTATTTGTTTAGAAAATATGAAACTCAGTCCAACGGAAAATCAGACTTTTTTCGAATTTCTCTCCAGTGTTTTGAATAATGGTTTTCGTTCTCGTGAAACTCATAACCTTTCTTGCTTTCAGTTTTGGTGTTTGTATTATTATTATGCACTTTTCGGTTCCAGCTTGAATAGTGAGTGAGATGATTATTTTAAAGCTTTTATCACTGCATTCTAATAACTATCTCTAATTTTTTTTTCTATATTTGCCAAATTGGATTGAGGTGACGTATTTCATCGCGTGTTTTACCTTGCTTACATTTTATTTTATGTTTACACTTTGCATAACTCTTTGAATTGCCAAACGTCCGAAACTAGCGATTAGTAGTGAAAAGTTTGAAAACGGAAACTAACCTCTGATATCACAAACTAGTTACCTATATAGATGACCCTCTGTGTCTACTTGGATGACAAATTGTCAGTCATTAAATAGTAAATGTCAAGCCGGAAAAAGGAGTGTTGCTGGTTTTTTTTCTCTCGATTGTATAAAAGTATATAAACCTTACCTTATCTAAAGTAGAAATGAGAAAGAGCTCACTACAATTTTCAACTATTGTTCGAAAAATGGAGGGGCTAGAAGAAGGAAGTGATCAATCAAGCGCCACTTGCAAGAATTTCATTCTTTTGGGTAGCTGCTTAAACTATCTAGGTTAAATTCTGATTCGATCACTGTGTGAAAGTGTTTCTAACTGTTCATCTATCAACTTTATCTGTAGTAATTTTTACTGTGCACTTTTTTTCTCCGTCAAGCGGAATTTGCTGAAATAAGTCTATTCTACTGTTGCTATTGTGTGATTTCATCTAGTTTTCTTTTCCTAAGTTGTTTTCTATTTCACAAACAATGGTTTAGAAAAGTATATGGACGTATTATTCTGTTTGCAAGTTACATCTTTTGTTCTGCGCTGATCATTTCATTTACTGGCTCTCTTACGATTAATAGTTTAGGATCTGTTTATCATTTTTGGAAATTTTATATTGTGGCATTGATAAACAAAATATTAAATGTTTGAAATAAAAACATAGTACAGAGGTGCTTGAATGGTGATACATGTTCTTTAAACGATAGTTCATGTTAATCTAGGATGGACAGTTCGGTTTTCGATATTTGACATGGTTATCGAAACAACCGTGGCGTAAGTGTTCACTTTTTCGTAGAAAATCGATTTAAAACTATTCTGAAATTTAAAGGGTTGGCATATATAATATTACATTTAGAAAGTTGACCTCTATCGATTTTTGTAATAAAAGAAGAATTTTATTCTTCTTTTAATAACCCAATTAGCAGGAATTAGAGACATTCTACCAAGACACACACAAACCTCATCCAGTATCGATCCGGGTTCGCTTTAAATGTTAAATTTTGCTGTATTTGCATAGTCTCGTGTTGGAGACAGGCAAAATTTAATTCGCACGCATTATATCCGCAACAGAAGAACCGGCTGGAAGCAGCTGCAGACGATAAAAAATCTTGGCTGTCCTCGGGTCCCGGTGATTGACTCAATCTGCATAACCAGCATCTATTCGAAGTGCTTTCCGAAAATCGAACCACCTGTTTCTAAATGATTGAGCATAATCGTATTGTTTGCAGTTAGAACAGCTATAGTAAATTGCAATAAACATTGGAACCTTTTAATTCCAATGTTTATTGCAATTTATTATATCTGTTCTAAAACGTTGTTGTTTTTAAACTACATGGGCTTGAACATATATTGTTTATAAACCACACGTTTTGGAACAGCTAGAATTCTGTCAAAATTCTCTTTGAAAGAAAATTTCGGACAAAATGTAACTGGTTAAATACAGTTCACAGCAATTAATGAAAGAGAAAACATTTCTCTTTCGTTTACTACCAACAACTGTGATTGGCGAGTAATGCTTTGTCCGGAATTTCCTTCAAAGAGAATTTTGACAGTTGGCTTTTAGGCCGTAATCATATGTTTGTCGAGAATTTGGATATCTTCGTGGTTTTGAAATATTATTGAAATCCAATGAAATCTAGCAATTTATTGTAAATATTTTTGAAGAATTGTATTAAGCAGCAAAATAAAAACATTGAGCAACTTCTAGCATTACAAAAGAAGAAACTATCCCGATAAAAACAGGTTTTTTTTAATTCTAACAGCTTACAAAATAAGAATTAAAAAGTTAAAATATCCCCAGCGATGCCAGATGTCTGTATTTTACAGACTTTTGATGTCTCCTACAGACGTAGCCAGAGATCTACAGACTTTTAAAAGGGTAATAGTGTTTAGTAAAATTGCGCTAGAATACGAGTGATTCCTTCACAATAGAATTCTACTTTCAATCTATTTTTAAAGTAAAATTTTAGTGTAACTAGGATTTACACAACCATCTACAGACTTTTACAGACATTTTAGTTATTCTTCTACAGATATTTCAAAAAAACATGTGGCATCGCTGAATATCCCTGTCAGAATATTTGCTCTGCTGTAAAAACCAACAACGAAAAGATATTTTGAGCGGTATTTGATTAATTTTTAGCAAGACGAGTATATTATCGCGACATATTTTCCGCAGGAAGTTGCGTCAGCTATTTCAATGATAACAACAATTTTGAGCTGCCAAACGTCTGATTCGAACATTGAAAAACAGTACCGAGCCGAAATCACGGCCGGCAAAGTTCCTCAACCATCACGAATCCCCCCCGGCCGAAGCCTCTTGGTCACCTCGAGCAACATATATTATTAATTGTGCATCAGTTCGAAGCAGAAAACTTCCCAACTGAACAAGCGCAGCAATCAACTGGTTGTCTTGCGCAACACGTGCATAACTCACGGGACCGAAGCCTACTGTTTTTTTGTTTTGTTTCTAACCTTGTTACCTATATACAGTAAACCGAATGCCGCTTACATTTTTCGAGTGGAGCCCCTTGCCTGGCAAGGTCAACTATACGCACCAAAGATTTTCCTTTTGGTTCCTTTTCCACTGTTGGGCCACACCATTTTATCATTACAATTAGAACTAAAATAGTCTGGGCCAAATGAACTTATAGTTTGTACAGAGACGGAAAAAACAAAATAATTATTTTCAATTTTTTCGTTTGTGTACAAAACTATTTATCGTTACCTTTTATTACCAACATGAAAATAAAACATTCAACTTTACACTAAAATTTGAAGAGAATATATTTGAAAGTTAGCGACAAGGAATTCAGTGTTCATGAGCAGAATGAATAGACTGCTGATGTACAACCTTTCACCAATTTTTAAGGATGGGCGATGCTGAAAAAGGTATCGATACTTCGCTATCGCGATACTTCGACATAGATTTTTCATTAGGGCTTAAATCGCAAATGTAAACAAACTGCGTTTTCGCTATTATGACATTATGCGACAAAAATTCTCAATACAAAAGATTGAGGTGAAAATTAGTTGAAATGGTTTTTAGTTCGATTTATAATTAAATAAAACAAAACGGCGAAACATGCATTTTCTTCGAAATTTCAACTTAGGCCCTTCTTCTCTTATGGAATATAAAGGCTAAACTTATATTTTTAGATAAAAGCGGGCGTACGGTTATTATTCACAAATAAAACAATAAACGGCGGTTCTATTATATAAATCTCGACAAACATATGATTACGGCCTAAAAGCCAACTGTCAAAATTCACTTTGAATGGAAATTCCGGACAAACCGTTACACGCCAATCAAAGATGTTGATAATAAACGAAAGAGAAAAGTTTTCTCTTTCATAAACTGTTGTGAACTGTGTTCGACTAGTAACGGTTTGTCTGGAATTTCCATTCAAAGTGGATTTTGATAGTTGACTTTTAGGCCGTAATCATATGTTTGTCGAGAAATGATAAGCAACATCTACTATGATCATGTCTACTCGATAGTTGTTGCACATAAACATTCGAATATTTCTATATTTTCATGAAATTTGAAGAAAAGATTCACGCGCCCTTTCATTTACATTGGGTTTCTATGCGCCCATTTGCTGAGCCCTACTAAAAAGTATACTGTCAAGCTCGCCCATTTACCCAGCCCTACCCAGCAAGACAGAGTCAGTTTAGCCCATTTACCGCGCCCTCCTGAGAATTATGTACACGGTTTGGCTCTTTCGCAAATGGTGGTTGCTGAAGGGCGAAATCACGACTGGGATGCAAATTGGGCGTAAGCATTATTTTAGTTTCTACCCACTAAAGGCACATAGGAATTAAATTCTTTGTTATATTGTCATAAGGTTTAACCAACGATGCTTCCGGAAAAACTTGGTCATAAAGTAATTTATACCTACAATAAAAACTACATTTAGAAAAGCTTCGCCGAATATTGAAACTGATTTTTCTCCATTTGAGTACATTGCGACTTAGGCCCTAATGAAGGATCTGTGTCGACTTTTGATTATTACGATACTGAGTATCGATGTATCGGAGGAAAAATATCGATACTTTCGATACTATCGATCGGTATCGAACTTTTTCCTATATTTTCAAGAACAATTTTCACCGCATTTTAATTAGCAAAAAATGACATAATACATACACGTACTTGAAATGTGCAAAAACCTGCAGTAAAAAAGAATGTAACTTTCAAAAAAAATTAAGTCGTGAATATTTATAAATGCAAATTGGAGACATCTATAGTAATCCAAAATGATAAATTGTTTTGAAATTAAGAAAATTGGGAATCAATCGAACGTTTTCAATGGAACTGAGTTGGGTTCTCGCCAAACAGCGGTGGTGTAGGCGTACCAGAAATATATTTCAGATTAGAACCAAACCCGGTTTTCAGTTCAGTCGCGCATAACCTAGGTTGGAAACTAACTTCAAACAAACGGTTTGACAGCAGCTAGGTCCAAAACTGAGGTAGTTTCTGCCTCAAGCGAAAACGACATTATTCTACCTAGTTGTGCAATAGTGTCTTTCACTAGGATCCCATAGTTGGTTCACTATAATTTTAAAATATTTGGATTGGGCTGTGCGTCTCCATTTTTTAGCCATCAGTAATCGAGGGCTGAAGATCCAAGAAATGTTACCGTAAACTGGGGTGACTTTGATCATCGGGGTGACTTTGATCACTCGAAACTTTTTTCGTAGATCGCTTGTTAAACCAGAATAGTCTACCGAATCATTTTAGTTTGAAATGATTTTTACTCTAAACTTATGAAATACTGGTTTGTTATACTTTTTGAGTATTTTGTTCGACAAGTTGTTACATATTGTGACATAGGGGGGAGGGGGAGTAAGCTAGATCGTTACGTAACATGTTTTCACCGAAGAAAAAAAAATTTCAAGGAATTTGTAATAGGGGAGGGGGGATAAAGAAATTTATGACAATTTGTTACATGGGGGGAGGGGGAGTCAATTTTGGGCAATTTTTGTGTTACGTATTTGATTTTCGCGCGCCATGTGTGGTAAGGGTAATAGAATGTTAGAGATCAGTCTGCTTCCTCATCTTGTACAGATCAGAAGTCAAAAGGCGCACCGCTTGCTAATAGCATACACACCAAAAATACGACCCGCACCGCGCAGCTCTACAAACAATCTCGACAAACATATAATTACGGCTTAAAAGCCAACTGTCAAAATTCTCTTTGAAAGGAAAGTCCGAACAAACCGTTACCGCCAACCACAGATGTTGGTAGTAAACAAAAGAGAAAAGTTTTCTGCTTCATAAACTACTGTGAACTGTGTTTGGCCAGTAACGGTTTGTCCGGAATTTCCTTTCATAGAGAATTTGAACAGTTTCCGTTACCGCCAACTGCGAGTGAAATGAATAAACCACAAATAAATTTCACCTATTGCGGGAGAATTGACCACAACCACAAAATAAATTTTACCTATTGCGGAATCGCAATTGACATTTCGCAGACCCGTTTTAGACATACAGTGCGCGAAGTGGAACAGTTGTCAAGGTAAAAATGGACCTAGTTCTAACAAAAGTTACACACATACAGCTATATCATATGAGACAAGTAGTACTAATAACTATCAACTTTTAAGCCGAGGCGGAAAAACAACACGCAACACGACGTCGAATATAAAAATGTCAAAGCCAAGATCCCCGTGTATAATGAGCCTGATCTGACGAAAATTCGCCTACATGATTTGGCACCGCGCCCTAGCACAGATTATATTAATAGATTCATGTCGAAGTATGAAGAAGTGCAATCCGTACCAAACGACACTTTTTCCCCGACATTCTCAACGGTATTCGGATAGTGCGCATGCAGCTGAACCAACCTATACCGGCTTTCAAGAGCAGATTATCACAAGGTATTATTTACATACAAAGAACGCTATGCACATACCCTGGTCAGAATATCACGTGCCAGATCTTTGACCAGACCGAACACTACGGTAAGTCATGCGCCAAAACAGCTAAGAAACGCCTATTTACTACAACAAACATTACCAAACAACCTTCGACATCTGCTGATACACAGACAGCCGACCAAAAAATAAATGCCGAACAAACAATTACCCACGGTATCCCCAAGCCAATAGTTAGCATATCTAGGAAAGGAATAAACTAGGGTGATGATTAGATATGGTCGGGTTCGGGTTTTTGGACCCGAAACCCGGACTCGGGTCGGGTTCGGGTTCTGTAAATTTAAGCTTCTAGGGGTCGGATCGGGTTCCGGGTTTTCAAATTAGAAATTCTAGGGTTCGGGTCGGGTCCGGGTTTTTGAAATTTTGAACTTTCGAGCTCGGGTCGGGTTCAGGTTTTTCAAATTACAAATGATCGGGGTCGGGTCGGGTTCGGGTTTTGAACAAATCAACCCAACCATTTATTGACGCCTTTCACGTTTGTGCACAAAATGCAGTCTCTTTTTGTAGTAGTGAATTATACTTCGTTATACGTACCAAATGTTAGCACCCTTGAATCGCTAGAATTCGTCGTATTTTCTGGTGTTCAAATATTGTATTTTTTCATTCTTGCATAAAATTCCGTCTCTTCAGATTCGCTGAATTATTTAATTTTTTAAACGAACATTCATGAGAGAGCATTCAACAATACGTGTTTCACATCTAAAATCTCTTTGCGATTTATTTCTTATGATAATTAGTAATAAACCAAGTCAGCAGGACTTAATCGGAAAATATCGGTTCAACTTTCTATAATGGAATATAAATTTCGACAGGTACTTTAAAACTGATAGTTAGGCCGCAGCGAATTTTTTCTACGTATACGGTTTTGTGGGGTACATTCGTACCCCAGAGCTAAAATCGCTCTAATATGTCTAATTTTTATTAAATTTATAATTAAATTGGATAGTTTTATTAAAAAATCATTTGTAAAGTAATCTGTTTAAAAATATTCGTGTTTTGACTATTTAATTATGTAATATTTCGTTTTGTATAGAACAACTCTTTAAAATGCGTCAAAATTCATTCATATTGCTATAACCCCAGTAGTTTGAAACCGATATTGACTATCTATACGGCACTGTAAAGCTTATTAAGTGTTCTTTTGAACAAAATTATTCAAAAACCGGTCAAAGAGTGTATTTATTCCGATGCTTTTTTGAACACTAACCGCCAATACAAACGAAAAAATACAGCAATATGCAGTAACGGAAATGAAACAGGAAGGCGTCGAAGGAACAGGTAGAGCCGGTGCATTGCACGTGTATATAAAGTGAGTATGATCCAGAGCCTGAGCTGCAGAAGATGACGAATCGAATGGTGCGTCTTGCATACTATTAGGTTCTTTACTGGCACAGTTAACCTGACTTTTCTTGACAGTTCGCTTGTACTGTTCACATGGACTTACAATAATTTGTGGACGACTAGATTCGCTCGAAGAAAATCGCAAAGAATTTTTCTAAGTCCATGTAAACAGTACAAGCGAACTATCAAAAATGAACACTCAGTTTATTTGTGACGTCAGCGTAAAGTATTCAATATACAAATCATATTCACGAATATGTTTTGCCTCTTTCATCCGCAAAAGTAAAAAATTACGATACCGATCCAAGCCCCTTTTCTAGTTACTTTGCTATAGGGCTTTGTTCTATCAAATAACAGATTCTATTATTCGGCAGAGTTGGAACTTATACAATTTTACACAAGTTTCTCGCTTACTATGCATCGATATTTTGCTTTTAATAAAATATATAATAAATTTTCCGAATTATGTACACATGACAAAACACTAACGTAAACGGTTTTGTGGGGTACATTTGTACCCCAAACAAACTTTTAGCGAGCCCTGTTAAGTTGGTCAAATGAAACAAATAGGTTGTAACTGGTTTAACGGAAGTTTAATAATCAAATTGATTTATGATAAAGATTGCTTTCAATTAAAATAAACTGTAACGGAATAACAAGGATTTGAACCCATAAATTTGGTGGACCTTTGGCGGCATTATGGCACAATATTTTTTTAAAAGTAGATAGTTTAACCCAAATTTATTTTCTAGAGACTGTCTTTGTTCCATCAGACCTAAACCTACTTTTTAGCGAATTTTTAAAAGTTTGGAGTCGTTCCGAGAGCTCCATTGGAGAAGTCGAAGCATCTCTACTGGCGCGTTTACCGTATAATCTGAAGCATAAAATAACTTAGATACCCCATCACTGATCGTCCTAACGCTAATGATAGGACATCAAGAACGCGTCAGAGAATCTTCATTGATACTTTTTGATACAAGTTTGACCGTACCAACCAGTAAGGTGGGTGACGTCATGTAAACTGTCGAATACGAATTGCCAATTGCCGACAGGCGAGGTTGTTTGAAACTTTAGGCTTTTTGTTTCCCCATGAGTTAGTCACCTATTAACCGAATTTCCGGTTAAGATATCGACGATTTATAAGTTTCTCAGAACCAGAGTTAAAAATATTCAAATTCATTGAATGAAAATTGATCATATTCAGCCACATTCATTTTCAATACTCAGTGACGCAGCTGAAAACGTCAAACGAACAAACTGCCCATTCATCCATGCAGATTTTCATTCGTCTCCGATTATTACACGAAGCGACCGTGAAGAAATGAATCAAACGTATCAAAGTAGGCCCTGGCACAATGTAAGCGATGATGATTGTTGTTTCATGTGCTTTACCGGCATTTGAAAACATTTTCCTTGATAATTCGTAAAATGAATATATTGTACGATATTCAACTGAATGAATGACATGGATATTTGAATGAATGAATTCATTTTCAGCCGTCAAAAAAGGGCTTCGATTATTTGTAACTCTGCTCAGAACATTACAAATTCGACGCTCAATAATAGTAAATGTAAATGCGGATTCTACACGCCAGTGATTCGTTTTGCCATAGGCAGATATAACTCAATGCGTATGGTGCTACGATCAGATTCAGACTATTCTTAGATAAGCCTAGGGTCCAGCTCGGGTACCTAGAATTGAAAATATTCGAGATCTTTGGTTGATTCTCCGTATTAATAAGTTGAGTTCGGATCGGGGTTCTCAAATTTTAAATTTTTTTCGGGTCGGGTTTTCAAATTTTAAAATTCTCGGAGTCGGGTTCGGGTTTTACAAAATTTTCATTCTCGAGTACTGCTCTCGGGTTCGAGTCGGGTTCGGGTTCGAAAAAATTGAAACCCGATCATTTCTAGTGACGATACGCACTGGTTTCCCAGGACATGTCCTGGTTTTGTACAGACTGTCCTGGTGTCCCGGGATATCGGGGAAAATGTTTGGATTGTCCTGGTTTTTATCCTCCAAGCCTAAAGTTTATCATAAAGTCTTCTGATGGGCTCTTGTCCAGATCGCAGATACGGCCGATCGCAAACTATTTCTCTAGTAGAGTATGAGAATGAAAAAACCCTAAAGTACTCGAAATCTTTCGAACAACTTATTCGAAATTCTGGCAGAGTATCATCAAGCGATACGTAACGGGGGGGTCCCTCTTAGATTAAATCAGATTTTCGCTCGTCTGATATGGTCACCCTAAATAAACAAGAAAGAAGACTGCTATACCAAAGTCACTCGAAAGCACAAAAAGCACCAAGTATGCCACAGGGAAAATCAAAGCTACAGCGACGACGACATGGACGCAAAAACGAGCGAAGAAGAAGGCAGACGGAATGATCAGCAAGCAGCTGAGAGTAAACCTGACCATTGCTCACCATCAAGAAAATTAATACTAGAAGCGGAGAGCAGTGCGCCCAGAATAGACGGTAGCAACAGTATATGACTTTTCCTGTTTTTTATGAATTGTGATTTATTATTTCCTGAATTGTTCGTTATATACAGAAAATGCGAACGACCCTTGGGTTTAGAACCTTAATAAATAAACAAATAATCAAACAGGATTGTAGAAGTAGGGCAACTAAGCAAGTCGAGCAGTCAAAATCGAGCAGTCAGAATCAGTGGCTGTGGTTTGAGACTTGGGTTGACCATCATGGTGTTGTTTGAAACTCATAGGAAGAATTATTAACGCTAAGCGTCGTGAATTAGAATGCATTAGAGCAACCACGCTATGGTAATATTGTTTCATTTATTTGAAATCAAGTTTATGAAAATCGGTTATAAATTCCCTGAGAAATAGATGGGACATTAACTCAGGTATTTGCAAAGAAATCCTTGGTTTTACCTGATAAGACGTCCTAGAAAGTTTCCCTCATTTTCCAGTATGCTGACTTTTGATTTAAAATACTCCAGGAAGATATTGCAAAAAGTGTTCATAATAGGTTTGAGTACCTAGTTTTCAAATAATGTGAGGAATGTGCATATTAAGCCAATTTATTCTAATTCCCACGGTACCTTTGTCGACTACCCATAAATCATCTTCTCGGAAAGTTTCCCAGTCTAACAAAAGTTGCATAAAAACCTAGGAAACGTAAAACTTCGACAGGTTCCTTGAGTGCGTCCCGCATTTATCCCGAAAATTTCTAGTCACTTAAGCTATGGATGATCTTGGTGTTACCAGCTTAAATGAGTATTTACTGTGTAACCGCACTCTTCAATTCGGAACTCCGGAACGGAAACTTTCATCCAACTCATGATATTAGCGACCGAATATGAAAGTCGCACAAACAGAATATGCTTCGTACAATCTGCTATAAATATAAAAGAAAGTAACAATCGGAAATAAACTTCAAGCGTAAAAACCGGACTGAGATTCTTCAGCATAATAATAGCGTGAAAAGTTCTTTGCCGCAAAACTCGGCGCGAATGAATCTCCAGTAGAAGAACCGATTAAAATACATAATTCGGAGCAGGAGCTTCTATATATCTTGATGTTCACGATTAAGAGTCGGCTAAACAAAACTACTTTGTAAGAATCGGGTTTATTTTTGCGGTTTTTATACTGAAGGTTTTTTTGTCCGAATCGTTCAGAGGAGAACCCCAGTTCGATTTTTATGTTTGTAGTTTATATCCAATTCATACATTCTAATATGCTTGAAGCGGGTTTTAAAAAGCATGATCTGCCCGTGCGACTTTTATTTTCGGTCGCACGTTTGTAAATGGCAAACTAACCAAGAATCCGTACTTTCGAAGTGCGAGTGATCTCAAAACTGCGAGCTGTCAAAACCCTAGTAACAATTGAGGTTTTATGGCACTCTTGAAGCTCTTCTTAAAACTTAGAATGCACTTGTAGTGTGCTATAAAACTAGAAATGCTACTTGGGAAGACATGTATTTCAAGTGATAGAGATAGAATTTTCACAGACAGATTAGTCGAACTAACCAGTCCATGAGAAGAATTTATTAGGAGAATGTTAAGCTTTTATAGCCGTAAGCACAAAGGCGTACTAACTGTTTTTAAACCGGACTAACTTTTGAACCGGCCGAAAATATTTGATAAGCTTTGACCAAACGATGCTGCCATTTATATGGCTGCGTTCTGATCTGCGATACACGACAATGTTGAAACACAACAAATTCAAGTTAAAGAAAATGATTATATATAACAACATGATGAATTATTTTTAATTCAGATTTTTCTTGCATTAAAATAGCATTTCTTCGTAATACGTTCCGTTTCATATTGAATGAGAACACTTTTGTCAACTTGTAGCCGATATGTTTCTGAACTTAGAACTTTAATGTGTTCAAAATCAAAACAAACATACACATCATGCACATGAACCTCAGCAACTGTTAGAAGGCAATCCAGTATTGCACTCGCTAGGAATAATCATACTAAGGCTAACGACTGGTCATGACTAGTTTCACATGAAACTTTACCATGTACCGAGCCGAATTTTATGTCCAGATGAAAATGAAATCTCTGCAATTAGCAATCAGTAAAATAACTTGAAACAATTGACTATTCATACCTGAAATTTGCATTACAATATATTTTCAAGTTAATAATTAAATTTGGACGCACTGGTGATTCTTTCCTGTGTGCTGGATGCTAAAAAATTTGTTTTGATTGTGGTAGTGCATCTGAAAAAAGCATGGCGATAATGTGCACTACCATTTTTCTGAATCGCGTATTATAACATAAGGCTTATCCTAGCGTTTAACGAGTGCTTTTGTTTAGAATTAATCAGAAATGCATTCTCCTGCTAAACTAAAGTTATATATTATTACAATGTTAACCATATATCTGACGGAATAATGAGATATCAGGTGGTAATTGCCGTTGGGGCGTCCTAATTCGGTGCACTATGTGAATAAGGCGAGTTAGCAGGTATTTCAAGAAGGTGATTTTATTTTATTTAAAAGTGGGATTTAGAGGATATTTTGAAATAAATATGTGATGAACCATATGCTTGGTTCGAAACTAAGAGTTGCGGAATAGGGTCACAGTAGGCTCTGCTGCCATAATTAGGTTTTACACACACCGACATAACCTCAGAAAATGAGGCGAATGGACTTCGTTTGACAATTCTCGGTGGTTTGTTTACATGGAAGTTACGTGAGTTCGAATGTAACAGATGAGCGCCCGTTGCACTAGCACTCATGCACCTGACAAAGTAAACAAACCACCGAGAATTGTCAAACATGAACTTCATTCATTATTAGTTCATTCGTGTCGTCATCTTGTAGAACTCAATAGGCAGGTTTTTAAAAAGTGAACCACGATTCAACAATCGCCAATATGGAGTAAATTAGAATTAGCAGAAGTTTGGCAGTTGTATCGATGCTAGTTACAGAGAGATAATGATCGTAACTGGAGATTACCTGGCACCCACATTTACTTTACCGGCAGGAATAGCCCAGAGAAGCTAATTGGGACCCTTGAGGTTTTTGCCTAACTTTAATGGCGTGTATTTATTGCTAAAGATTCCTCGCCGATCCTTCGTAGACGATTTCAAAATATTTCGGTTTCATCCGCTCAATTGAAGATTACAGATTTCTCAAAAAAAGATGGGTGGGTAATGTCTAGGACATAACCGGAGTGTCGTGATTACTCGTTTGACTTGTAATTCAAATCGAATGATATTCAATGAAATATGTGGGAATGTTTCAAGTTATTCTTTATAATAATTATGGTGGTTCTGAAAAGAACCTTTGTTGTTGGCCTCTGCGTTGATAGGGGATGCGATGGATTCTAAGCTCGTTGAGATATTCATTCATGAAATGAACATATTTCACATTTTCTTGCTTTGAAATATCAATGTAAAAATCTCTCGAAACGACCATCGGAATCTTTTTCCTAGCGTACAGAAATGAACACGCTAAGCAAAAAACTAGGGGCGGGTAATGTCCGGGACATAACCACGATGATCATATTCTTAAAATTCTGCTTGTATCTCTTTCAAATGGCTAAATTTTACGCATTAATCTTTTTTCCTTTTTTATTTCGACTATGTTAGTCACATTTTCTTTTTTACGTTTTAACGACATTCAATTAGCTAGAGATTACTGGGTAGGGAAAGTTATGAAACTTAGAGCCATAGTACTCAAGTGAGAGCAAGGATGTGAAGTAAACAGATCGGAAAACTAGAAGTGGCAGGGTCATTAGAACAGGCTTAATATCGTGCGGGCTTAATTTTTGCCTTCTGATAATGAGGGTCGAGCTTAGGCAGAATAACTACGAATCACCCGAGTTCACTATCATGTGTCCTTGATAAAGGTAGACGTATCTATCTTTACCGTGACAACCGGCGTACGCATTAAGTTCGATTCACCGGGCTCAGCGAAATTTTCCTGGGGATCCCGTTCGTTAGTATATTCAGCAAAACAATTTTATTACCGAGTTCTCCGCATTGAATACAGGTCAATAATTTCATATAATGATTTCAATAAGCAGACAATGTACATGTGTGACAGGTGGGAGTGTTTTGAAGTGTTTAAGTGGATGTAACGACATAAAATCGTGTATTGGACATTTTACAATTACCCTGCAAAACCACGGGGTTGGCAGCAGAGGGTTGAGTTGTTTGGAAAAGATGACAGTTAATATATGATAACTAAAAATATAAAATTGTTCTATAAATTGCAAAGTTATTGCCGCGTTGACCTGAAAATTTATCATTTCATTCATATAGGAACAATCATTGAAATTATGTCAATTTATGCTTTGCAAGATTTGAAATAACTTCGAAGTGTGGTCACGACACCCCTGTTATGTCATATACATTACCAACCCATCTTTTTCCATTTTTCATTCGCCCTAATAAGGACGGTTTGTAGATAACTATGTTGATACAAAACGAGAATCTTTTGAAACAATTCAAACCTTGCCGACGATTGTTTTTACTGCGTACACACATATGATCTTTCCCCTTTCGCAGCTCACACTGAATGAGCACGCTTTGCATCAAGGTGTTCCTATTTATTGACTTTTCAATGCAGATGGAAGGCCATCCTTTTGTGCGATAAATGAAAACATTTTCATCATTCGTTTTGGTGTAGCTTTCGCTTAGTGGCAGAGTTACCACATTCACTGATTTTCTTGGAAGGATTTGAAAAAAACCTTCGGGTTTGTAGATTAATTTGAAAAATATTTTCTTTTATAATTATTTTTAATTATACAAATTAATAAAAGGAACTTCCTAATAAAATTCATTTTCCATTATATATTCATCCTAAGGACGGTTTGCATACAACTGTGACACAAATCCATCTACAATTAACAGCGCTAACGGAAAATAAGCACCACTAATTCTTTACAAGTATTTTGTTAGTTCTGAAAAAGACTGTTGGCAACATTATAGACGCGTGAATTTATTTTTCTTCGGGCAGCTTTCTTGGCAGGTTTGACGGCCTTCTTTGGCTTGTTCGCTGCAGCCTTCGATGTTTTGGTGGCATTTTTAGTGGCAGTTACTACCGCCTTTTCAGTGACTGCGTTTCTTAGCCTTTGGCTTTTTGGCCTTCTCACCGCCGCCACCTCCACCAACGTTTTTCTTCTCTCCGGTGGTAGCCGATTTGATTGGTCGTCCGATGCAGCTTTTCACGACCACGCACGTCTGTTATGCACTGCGTCTTACACACGTCTTGCTTTGAGAAAAGCTGCGACACCCCTATTTATAGGTTTTATCATTAATGTTGATTTTCATTTAAAGTAGTTTTTGAACTGTTTAAACAAATTTTATATAGCAAATAACGTATTGGTAGCAAGCGTTTAACGTTTTCCTTTCGATTTATGAAACAAGATTGGCAATCCGTTTAGTAGAAGAAAAGTTATTAAGGCTCAAAATGTACGTAACGCTAATATGCACTACTGTCTCTTTCTCGCTCGTTCTCGTGGCTTGCATGAGCCTTTCCTTTCCGTCCGGCTTCTAATGGCATAACCAAAACTAATATGCCGGCTTTCCCCCACCAACTGCTCTCGTCAGCAACCCAATACGAATAATCATACGAACAAACATGTAGTGGACCTACACACCTAGAAAAAATAGTGTAAATTTACGTCTCCTGTCCCTGACATATACGAGCATCAAAAATGACTTAGTTTTATTTTTGATTTTAATTTTACATGACGTTTAATTTCGTAAATCATGTAATTTTACTCCACATACAGCGTTTGTCCTGAATGGTGAGAAGTGTAATTTTATGTCATTGCGCATGTAAAGCATATGTTTCATGTAAAATTAAACGGAACACGGTAATGTTCCGTCATGTCGTAAATTACGGTTTGTTGAATTGTGTCATGTTTGCAATTACGTCAACGATAAAATTCAGATTTTTTTTGATGTGTATATATAAACTATTCATTATTTTTGCTGCACCATATTGACGGCTCTGTGCGGGATGGGCTGAAAATTTTCACTTTTCCGAGTCGTTTTCGAAAGATTTTTCAAAACACTATTTTTCCGTTGATAATGAATGTCCTACATATTTCAAAATTTAATACAACATTGGTACAAATATTTTCAACAAAATGCCGAAGAAATTGATTGAATCCATTCAGTACATCAAAAGATATAAGCGTTCAAAATCTTACATCATTTTTCTTCCGAAATTTTGAAAAGGGGCCCGTATATTGAAAGGTAAGTCGTTAGTCACGACAAAAGTTTAAAATTTCTGCTAATTGTGGTGCAGTAAGAATATTGTGGAAATCCGAAGAAGTGCTCGGTGTTCGAATTCTCACGAAAGACATTCTGGCCGAGCTCTGCCTACCAGACCCCCATAAATATTTTATGACTGACGAAAGCCGGGGACAAATTTACCAGGAACGTTGGGGCAAAAGGAAACGAGTCCTGGATCTAGTGTCTTCTGGAGAGATGCATATAATGCACCTGAAATTCTCCTTCTCTACATGCCTGCCGGTTGCCTTTAAGAGGTGATTCTCAAATTTTTTTGTCTTTGCCTGGTATAAGTGTCTACTGTATTAGGTTTATCGATCCGCTCATCAAAAAAGTTTCTACAGGCCATTGTTCGAAGCGGCATTCTGGCCGCCATGGGACGCTCTCGGTTCGAAACGCGCGCCTCAGGTAGAAACCTTTTCATGGCATTATGCACGTTCCCAGAATGCTTCGCGTTGACATTCTGCCAAGAATAGATCTCAAAGATTGAGATCGCACCATTACGTCAAATTTAACCCGTTTTTGGGTAATTGCTCCAAAAAAATTAGTTTTCTTTAGATCCTTATTATTAATTTTGTCTTTCAGATCGATCCTCATATGCAGTTGTGGAATTCCACGAGTACTTGACCTTAGACTGAATGTCACCCCGGGCGCCGTTTTATTTTTTCGTCTAGATAAAGATTGTAAATGAAGTCCTTCTATGTTTCTTCATTGACTCTCAAAAAACTCCAAATTTTGCTTACTTTTTAGTCATTTGAGTAAGAACTTTCCCTTAAGCCACAAGGAAAGGAAAATAAAGCACCATCATTCGAACCACATGCCCACTTTTATGTAAGCCATAGGTTCATAGGAGAATGGTCACAAGATTGGATCGAGATTATAGGCAGACACTAGCAGAATTGCATTCAGCTTTGTCGAAACCAGTGATACAACTAGAACGGTTTTCAAAATGGGAAAGACTGTACCATGAGTAGAAACCATTGCTGGTTTACTTACAGAGGACAGTCAAAAAAATAGGTTGTGGTGTTTTGCGCAATCGAATGCTTATCCCGACAAGCTCGCTAAACTCAATGAAATCTAGAAAGGTACCAGCGGAAGACAGAAAACGTATGGAAAATGTAAGAATCATTTTAAAAGCAATAAAAAATTCACCACCCTCACGTCTCCTGCCACGGTAGATTGCGATGAAAGGAAAATTTAGATGAAGAAAAAGGAACTATTCAAAATTACTCCATAATATCTGCTGCGACAAGTCCCTATTAGTTTAAAGAAACATGTATCACCCAATTCTGTCATTTCTTAGGTCGTACACCGACCCTCCTGAACGCAATTAAATTGAAACTAAAAAGAACAAACTCAAATGGAATAAAACGCAACTCATACAATAACCGATAAATAGCATTAAATGCTTTATTATATCCTAGAAGCAAAAACTAAACTCAAAACTCACAATCGTTTTTGACAACCGAGATGCGAAATTCAACGACGTAGTTCGTTGAAAGAATAATAAAACTTAACATATCACCTAATGCAAATTGCACGATTGAACTTTACGAACCGAACCAACCAAAGCTTCGCTCGTTTCTTAAGCTATCAACAATATTGTTAACAAGAATACCAATGAATAAATAATAATCGTTCTAATAATTGCCGCTTTAACGTTACAGTCCGAGAAAGATTCGGAAAAGTCGTTGAACATTTAGAGAAAAAAAAGAAAAGAAATTGCTTCGCGCTTTCTACTATTATAAAAATGGAAGAAATTAGATTTCATCTGTTCGGTGCGCACCAAGAATATCAGGAATGGTGGCCCTATCTATGTAGTTTCAGCCTTTCACTAGAGCTGAAAAGATCCTGCGAATGGAGGAAAACGTTGCCCGTCAATAGTAGTTTACCGTGATTCTGATTGAGAGTTGTGTTGTAGTAGTACCTTATTGTAAGATAGCATCGAATGGAAATCGAAGGAAGTTGGCATTCGTTTAGGCCAGAGTAACTGTGTGAAGAAACTGTTAGGTTGTGTGTTTGTTAAGTAGTGTTGGTTGTTTAAAGCTTTACCCTTTTTTGACATTCTATGTTTAAAGTGCATCAGTGACAGAACTCTATCTTGAAAACAAACTTTGAAAGTTGGAAACGTTTTTTTTTTTTTTGTGTCCCTTACGTTGGAAGTTAATCCCATAGTCCTAGGGGCGTAGTTCTAATTTTTAGTTTGATATCTATTTCGCAGCTTTGCTAGGCTAGATGCGTTACTATTTCCTTCTATACAGGAGATTGCTTTTAAAAAGTAGAGGTGTAGAAGCTCAACGTTATTCGTGTTTGTAAATATGTAGTAGTAGAGGGGTTTGAAGTCAACTTTATCTGATTTGTTTTGTTTTATCGCAGTACCCTTCATCATTTTACTGCATCATGTTTCACGAATTGCTTAGATTGCTATTCTAGATTATCTCTAGCGTTTGATTTTTGTCTTGTTGATAGCAAATAGTATATCGAAAAATTACAAGTATGCTTATGTTTCTTGCATTTTACATGCTCTGATTAATATGATCATAGTTTATAGAGATTAATGCGAATGCAAAAATTGTTGGATTAACTAAGTTTGACCTTAACTCGTCCTCTATATGATTTTTTTTTTCTTATTTTGAATTGATTTGTTGAATAAATATGGATTTTAAATGGGTTTTCGTAATAGAATATTTTTGAAATATATTATCGACCTATCATTTTCATCTATCAATGTTCTAAAAGTTGTGAATATGCTTCATCTGTATGCGTGTAGAGTAAAATGGATGTAACAAATGTTCAGCTCCGTAGAAATATTGATGAACTTTTGCGTATGCGTTTTGACCCATAGTTGTTATTCACTTACAAGTCTTTAAAGTCATAAGATGGACGCACGTCTTCTAGTAAATAAAGTAGTGTGACTAATGTGTTTGCATGTGGATCTGGGAATCTTAGCTTATGAATCAACAAACCAAGCCATTTTCATCAATATTCCCTTCGAATATTTCGTAGTAAAAGATGAGATAAATAGTTAAGTATATAATCTGCCTATTTACAATATGTTTCATCAATCTTATATATAGATATATTTCATACAGTTTCAGAAGAAATAACAGAACTAACAGTCAAATAGAAAATAAAAAAGCTTTTTCCGTTCCAAAGAGTCCTGTTCCTAGGTCTGATTGCCGACTGTACATATTTACAATTGCATCCTACGCGCTACCGGTTGTGATGCCTTCGACAACTACTTCAAGTGAAAAGTTAACCCAGGCTTGCGTCGAACCTAGCACTATCCACAGAAGCTTCCCTGACCAAAGAGTTCGAAACAAGCCCGAGAGAGGAAAAAAACGTTGAAACGTAATGTATTCACTTGTTACTAGCCAAACTGAAAGCAACCCTGCTTCGTCGAGGTCTACACGACTAAGCAACCGACCGTAGCAGGTCCGCCTTTGAAAAGACGCGTATAATTTTTAATGACCTTGTCACATCGCTTGGTTCTCTCTGTTTTTTTCTTCTTCCGACCATCATCGGCCTGTCGGCTGTCGAATGCTAGATGCAGCTATCGTTCATTACTAGCTCGGCTGTTGGTTTCGTCTGAGTAAGTATCGCATTTTTTGTCGTTTCTCTTCTCATCTAAAGTGTTTGCTTAATGCCCCATAAAAAAACGTATCTCTTTGTCTATAAATATTTTCATCCTTTTTTCAACTACTTTTAAAAATATTATTTTTGTTGCGTTAATAAATTTATCTTATCTCTTTGTCTCTCTTTGTGTTTTCTTGTAACTACTAATCTATCTATTGTTTCATTTTATTCATAACTCTCAGAAGTACAATCGATTTACTTAAAAGGAAAAATTCAATAATCACAATTTGCTTATATTTCACTTTTTTATCTTTATTCTGTCGCCACTTATGCTAAAAATTCAGGTATCTGATTAGTAGTCAACATTTCCATCGTAACAACTGTCCCGTATTTTTTTTTCCTCTACTTTCCTAATTTATGTAACATTCCACATTCAAACTCTGCGTCGATGCCTTCTAAACCGCAAGCTAAGCTTACAACGTATAAGAAAAAAAAGTTCCGCGCTGCAACTTCAGGAAACAATCGCGTGCAACATTGTGTGCAAGATCGCACCACGGAACGCGAGCAGAGAAATATTTCAAACAAATCGAACTATGGGCAGAAACGAATAATTCTTCCCAAAATTAACGGCTAATGTTTTGTTGTTTTATAAAAATAATTTTAGTTTAGTGCATCTTGTGTTGATATCAACTGTACTGACGCAAAAATAATGAAGCTAATAATCATAACAATGTTCGTTCTAGCGAACTTTCAACAAAAATCCAGATACTCATTTGCCAAAACCAAAACAAATCACAATGTAAATTCTAGTGTTTTGATAGTCTCACTCTCATTGCTATGTTCTTAGCACATAGGGATATCTGCTCTCAGTATGCCTTATTATTTTACAATATTACTGACTGGAGGGCTCGGTATGTGTTTTAGATAGCACTGCTCTCTGCCGGCTCTGTCGCACTGCCCTGCTGCTGATTATCTATAGACTGCAACTTGTCCTCTAGTTCACCTTGGATCGATGGTAGGCCGTTGTACCCCGGGTACTGCTGCCACGTGATACTGCAAGTTTTGGAGGTACTCCGCCCTGCGTTGGTGGACCTGCCTCTCTTTTTCGGCTCGTTCTCTCTGTAGCCTGTGTGGCGGTGGTGGGAAAGAAAATGGTTTTAGTTTTGGAAATTTTGAATCGTTCTTTGCTAGTGGAAAATTGACGAAAAAGCAGAAATAACGAGTAGGAAATCTTACCACGGTAGTCATTTGTTCATCCCAAGTACTTCAAATACGTAACGTTAATGATAGCATTGAATGGTTAGGTAAGAAAACGTTAGTGAAACATGATTGTCGCGATTACTTTATAGGAATTGGTAGACACTATTCAGTTCGAAAACAATTTGCAAGCAAGTTTGTAAGTATTCTGTTTGAGAGTTGAGTTGAGAGATAAGCCGTTTTTGTTTTTGCAATGGATATTTCATCTGGATCTATAAAGAAACATTAGCGGAAACCCTGATGGAAGCATCTCTTTATGTACGTATTTTCCAACAGAGAAGAAGGTTAATATTATTATGACGTTGAAAGTACAACGGCTGCATTGTAAATCGTTATTAACCCTCAAAACGGCAAGCTAAAATTGGTACTTCAAGAAGCATTGCCCCATAAGACCCAAGAAATCGAAAGCCTCTTTCTTGTCGTTTTATCAGTAAGAGAATCGAAAGCCCGAAAACGCTCGATGATTTGTATTTCAAATTACCAGTTCATCGAAACTAGATGACTGTTTCTAGGCGAGCCTCTGAAACCCCTTGCCTTTTTGAGGGTTAGTTTATTTTCACACGGTTGGATACGACTATTCAAAGGTCGGGTTCGATTACTGTGTAACTGGTGAAAAATTTTCGATGAATATAACAGCATAATTAAACAGCATAGCATGATAAAGGATACTTTTAAGATGTAAATTGCTAAACAATGCTTGAAAAAATCATAAGTGTACAATACTGGTGATTCTGTGATTTTCGTCAATCTATTAGTATCACGAAATGTGATACTTTTGCGTGAGAAACTCGATGACTCAAACAAAATTAAACCTGCTGCTATCCAATTTTATGTTTTGCTTAACAAGCTATTTTAAATCGCTCTTGTAATGAGAAAACCGAAAAACATCACGAAAATTGCGAATTTTTCATTAATTATCCAAAAATATCCGAACATTTTCATTTGACGGTTCAAGAGTTTTTGGCTAATAGCTATTTATTTACAGTAAATACACAACAAAAACTGACAGCTACAAACCAGTTAGCAACTGACCAAAATTTTAAAAGTAATATCAATTTTTAAGTATATTAATCTGTCATACAGAAAATATTCTTTATTCTCGATTACTTCAAATTTTTCTACTATCCAAGTCGAATTTATTCAACATAGTGATTTCAAAGCGCAAACAATATATTTGAATGATAGGTGGGAATTTTGCGAAGAGGTTTTCGTAGTAGTAACATCATACAATCGTGTTTTTAACATTATTCAACGAATTTCACGTAACCTGCCAAAAGGCAGCGGGTTAAATTGATGTTCGTAGGATCCGTGGCAATCAACGCTAGCTTCCAGTCAAATTTGAAGAATGTAGAATGCGAGAACTTTTCCGAAATAGTTCTATCACTAGTTCGCACCAGTATGTGAGGGAGTTTTCTCAAAAATTCAACTCAGAGCCAAAGGCTTCACTGCCGTAAAATATGTATAATAGTTTGCTATTGGTATATTTGAATTCCCCTTGCTAATTTATCTAGCCCGAAACTACACTACAGAGTGTAAAATGAGATGAAAATGGTAACTTATGCTCAAATTAGTACTGGAAAATGAGTTCGAAGACCGATTCTAAAATATTTCGCCACAGCAGAGATGACTCAAAAGTCATTTTTTAAAAAAAGCGTAGTAGTTTTTGCATCCAAAATTTAAAAAAATTGTACAAAACAAAACCAACTGAGAAAAAGTCACAGAGGATGAATACTTCTGCACAAAAAATATATACTGAAAAAACATATACAGTCGTGATTCGCTGGTTGGACCACACCTTCTGTCCAACTAATGAATTTGTGTGGCTAGTTGAACCGGAAATGGATCTGCTTACATCTCTAATTAATGTCAGTTTAATTGTCAAAGTGAATTTGACACGAGATTCTGAGATTCAGATGCTTTTTAGTTGGACAATGGTCAAACTAAGGAGCGGTCTAGTTAAAAAGTTAAAAAGTGTACTGCAAACGCATTTTTCACATAAACTAAAATTTATGCTAAAAATTAATTTTCAAATAATTGTTTTTACTTTTTATATTTTGTTACAAAAATTTAAAAAGAAAAGAACATGAAATGTGATTGCATCTTGGCGAATTCATCAGTAAAATTCCTATCCGAACAATAACTTTATACATATATCTTTTGTTTTGACATGAGTCATGATTTTCCTTCTTTCAAGGTTTTTATGAACGTGTCCAAAGGGAAATAGATAGAGAAAAAATGACCTGAACGGTGAGAATGAAGATACGGTGAAAATTTCCCTTTTTATTGGACACACTGAGAAAAAAATATGTTCAAAAGCAGGAATCGAACTTGCGATCTCCCAGTCCAAGTTCAAAATGTTCTAAACACGTTCAACCAATACAATCCACACATACAGTTTACCGAAGAAATTTAAGAAAATGGCAAACTGCAATTTCTATATATTCTAGTAGTCAGAATGAACGATAACACTATGAAGACAGACTGTCATGCTTAACCAATTGCATCAGGCAGACTGCTCAATTATTATTCATCTCACACACTTTATCAAAAACTGGCAATTCCAAATCAACTTTTAAATAGGGCTAATAAAATTTGTAAACAAACTTTTGTTTTGCTGACAAACAACAACGTTCAGGCTAGAGCCTTCTTGTCTCTTGCTGTATGCAGAAGCCGTCTCCACTTCACTCGGTCCATTGCTGCTTGTCGCCAGCCTCGCAGTCTTCGAAGGGTCCGCAGGTCGTCCTCTATCTGGTCGATGCACCGCACTCGCTGTACGCCCCGTCTTCTTGTTCCTGTAGGGTTACCCTCAAGAACCATCTTCACCGGGTCGTCGTCCGACATTCTTACAACGTGTCCAGCCCATCACAAACGTCCTATGTTTACGGTATGCGCGATGGATGATTCTTCCAGCTATTGATGCAACTCATGGTTCATTCGCCTGCGCCACGTTCCGTCTTCCATTTACACGCCACCAAAGATGGTACTCAACACCTTTCGTTCGAAAACTCCAAGGGCGCGTTGGTCCTCCACGAGCATAGTCCAGATCTCCGGCCGAAGAGGACCACCGATCTAATCAACGTCTTGTAGGTAATCAACTTCATGTGGCGGCGAATTTTGTTCGACCGGAGCGTCCTCCGTAGTCCAAAGTAGGCACGATTTCCCGCCAAGATCCGTCTCTGAATTTCTCTGCTGGTATCATTGTCGGCGGTTACTAGTGAGCCCAAATACACGAATTCGTCGACCATATCGATTTCGTCACCGTCAATCCGAACTCGGGATGGGAGGTTCACATTGTAGTCTCTAGAACCACTTGCTCTCATGTATTTTGTCTTCGAAATCTTGATGGTGGAGATCAGTGGCCAGCAGCTTATCGTCTTCTGCGCGTGCTCCAAGATCCGTTGCCATACCGCCTTCGTCCTCTGCTGCTTCACCGTTGAGGTGCTCGTCATAGTAGTGCTTCCACCTCTCAATCACCTCACACTCGTTCGGAGAAGGTTGCCGTCTAAGTCCCTGCACATATCGGCTTGCGGAACGTAGCCTTTGCGCGAACTGTTCAGCTTCTCGTAGAACTTCCGTGTGTCGTTTACGCCGTTTTGTTTTGCTTATTTCTCTTAATTTATCATAATTTCAACACAGAAAACTTTTGAAATTGATTCTACCAAGGGTAAAGATGTTGATTCTTGTGTATCTTTCATGAAATTAAACTCGGCAGCGGAATAATGAGCGAAATAAGTTTGTTTACAAAAATCTCGCCCTTTTGAAGAACTAATATTGAATTTTAACTGATTTCATAACCCGTCGTTTTCGATTTTTTTCTTCTAAAAATCCGTTTTTGATTTATTTATAGTCGTACATTTTGCGAAATTGAATACAAAACAAATGCACATATTTCTCATCAGAAAGTGCAAAAATATTGCGATTTTGTTCAGTAGACCGAAAGTTATACGCATTTAAAAACTGAGAAAATTTCTCAGCAGAAATACTTGAAACGGGACTCCAGTATAGAAACATTAGAAGTATTCTACTTCAAAATGCACCAAACCCTACAATTACTCATTTTGTAAATAACCAAACTATTTCAAGTTTTTTTTGCTGTTTACTGTCTATAATGTTGTCAATGACATGGAGTTTCATCAACAAACATTTGGTTAATAGAATTTAACGTGTATCTGATAAACTGCACAGCTGTCAAAATAAAGCCGTACAAAAAATGCACCAATGCATTTATTGCTTTATTTCAGCTCCCTATTTCTCTCACAACTATTTTTCTTCTGTTAATCCTCTAAACAACCAGTTATGAGGAAATCGTTAAATGAATTTCGTATTTTGCCATTCTTCGGGCTAAATGTTCTGAAAAAATAAATCGCGTAGTCACTAAGCAGTTTGGCATCTGTCATACTACGGTAGGAAGGATTTATGGTAGATTTTTGCAGTTTAACTCGACGGAAAGAAAATTAAGAAGTGACCAGCAACGAATATTGATGGAAAACGAGGATCAAGCAATGTATCGATTCGGTAAGGCTGATCCTAAGGATGTCGCCCAATACGCTGCACGAGGCATGCAGCTTAATCTGAGTTCAAGAACTATACGGCGTCAACTCGGTTTTGCTAAACGATACTAGCATTGGATGAATTCTTGCTAGCAGAAAGTTCTTTGGTCTGATGAAAATAAATTTAATTTATTTTCGTTAGGTGGTCCCCAATAAACATCGTATGATTTGAGAGCCTAACGACGTGTTCAGGGCATTATCCAAACAATATGTGGAATAGTTGCACTATATGGGTTACAGTTTATGCGAAGACTACATGGGCATCGATAAAAGCCCAGATACCAGATTCAAACGGTCAAACATTACGGGCTCGGGGTAAATCCATAAAATATTATTAGCTGTTGAACCAATATGTCCAATTCAAGTCATCTTGACTACTCTGGTTTATAAAGATTGCTAGAGATCACATTGCTTCAATATGCCGGCAAAAACAAGGCAAATGGGTGGATTTTTCAGCAATATAACTACCCCAAAATACCCGAAGGCTGGTCAAGTCAAGGATTTCCAACCAAAAATTGTATGTTTTAGAATGACCATCACAATCACCGGATCTTAACCCGATCGAGTACTTACAGGAGGAGCTCGAGTGCTTAAAGGGGGGAGGGGCGTCTGGTGTAGCACTCAACAAAAATCGACATATTTTTAATCCGCTTAATTTTTAGTATTGAACCTCTAGAATAGTCTCCCGCGATCTCGGTGGCCACGCTGAACTTCTTTTGATTTAAACAGCCATGCATTCCTCGCGCATATTTGCTATAACACACACAGATTTCAATGTATGGGCAACAATTTTCGAAAAACTGAGAGCAATAAAAATAGAGTAAAAAATACTCTCTAAACTACTTCTACTCAAAGCTTCAAGAGAAAATACCTATTTATGGGTCATTTTCTGCAGCGTTTTTTCCGTGATGCAATTTGATGTGGGACTCTCTTTAATAAACGTTTTTCTCGAAATCGCATTCTTCAAATTGGCGAACACAATAACTCAAAACTAATTAACGAATTGACTGGATTTTTTATGAGAATACACAATATATGTAGCCTATCACTGAACCACAGAAAACTGAACAAAAAAAAATCTTACTCTCATTTTGAAGAAAAATGAGTGAATTTTACAGTAAAATATGACATTTTTCGGTTTTCATGTAGCCATTTTCCGAAACTCGAACGTTTTTCTATTTTTGCACTCGACTAACTACAAGTCTAAGCTTTACAAAACTTATTGATTTTACCGTATCAGACAATTTTATCGAGAGTCATCGCATTCACCGCGACGCTCCTCGACTATGTGTGTATAAATAAACCTTAACATTACAAAAAAGATCCATTGTTACCTTCCTTCAAAATCGTAAACCTAAATAAACTTCGGTTTGAGCATTTTATACCAGACGCCTCCCTTAAGATTCCGGATGATCTCTTCCATAAGATCTTGCAATAATAGGCATAAATACCAATTGATCGTCTAACCACTGTTTAATTCTATGATATCCCGTTGCACAAAAGTAATGGTAAATGGCTACGCAACTAAATACTAAGATTAAACGTCAGGATTCATGAATAAAAATAAAAAGAGCTCCCATTTATTAATTCAATTTTGTAGTTTGGTGCATTGCAGAATCATTGCACATCTTAATATCAATCATGATAACCGTCATAAATTTCCGTGACACTGTTATTAAATTATATTTTAAATACAGAGTTAAATTGATATAAAAGCAAAATATAGGCTATGTTACTGTCCCCTGCTGTAGGTTTGCTTGCCCTGTTCAAAAAACTTGTAGATTAACATGGTGAAAAATAACGTTTCGCTATATTACTATAATAGGTCATTTTAGATCCGTGTGCATAAATTTCTCTTTGATTTGGTTTTGATTTTTTTACGTTTCTTATAAAAGAAAATAGATCAAACATTGAAGATGTTTTCTGATGCCTAGAGGGCTGCGTTTTGTGTACCAATAGACTCAGCTAAACAAGTTTGATCAAGGTAGGAATATCTAAGACACCACTGTCTGCTGGCTCGAAGTTGTGTCGGCTTCTTACTGTTGTCGCATACCGACTACACTTTCTCCCGGAGTCGCTGTTATTCAGCCTTCCAGGGTAACTGTTTGATTTTTCTCATTTCTACTGTTTCTTGATTCTTGTCTAACCTGCGCGGTATAACTGACCTGGTCAGATCTGCTGCAAATATCGCCTGCTTTCGTAATGAATTTACTGCCATTCTACGTTTTTCATCAAACAATTCTTTTTCAGGCATATTTTAAGAAAACACATCAAAATCATATAGTTTGTTCGAAGACTTCGTAAATAAAATTCCAAGTCTGTATGTCCCATTGCTGAAAATCTAAGCATAATTGTCTCACTAACAATAAATCCAAAAATAATATATCTAATAAAATATAATTGCGCAGCGCCCAATAAAGAAATACATTATGCCAAATTCTGAGAACTAGAAAAAACTGGTGGAGAGAGATAGTTTCAGTAAAAAGAGAGGGGTGCGATTTCAATAATTGCGGTAGTGAGATCAATCCTGTAAGGCTTCTCATCACTGCCATCGCTTCCAAATACGTATGACGAACGCATCCACTTCCGATTTTGATGTAGCCAGAAATCTCCTGAAAGCTCTTCACGCGAGCTAAATCAAATAATAAACATCATCTGCAAAAATCTTGATAGAACTGATATGTGTAGTATTTTCGGTTTCTATTTCATTTTCGGCATTACAGTCTCACTTAACATGTTTCGTAAAAACCCACGTTAATTCAATTTTTCTAATGAAAAACTGAAGACGTTGGCTCTGAACGTAATTTCAGAAAATAATGCTTTATTTATTGCACAATTTCTCTGCAGATTGCTATTATAATTTACATCACGTTTTTCGCAGTTGTCAGTTTTGGAACATGAGACAATTGAGAGTAGAACGGCAGTTTACCTGTCAGCCACTCCAACGGAGCGATCATCGGCAGTAAAATTTCTCCAGACAACGATATCCCAATTTTCTCCAACTTCATTGTTGAGACAAGAACCGATCTGGAGATTCGTATCAAGTTGACATACATTCGCTTACAGGGTTTCTATAACGACTTGTTTCAAATGTGATCGAGTTCAAACGAAATTTTATCAGTCAAAACGGCTCTCAGTAAAAATGTTTTTGTAATCCGGAAGTTAAAAAATTTCCAATAGTAATTGAAGACGCTCCTTGGGGGACATAATGGTAGGGTAAGGTGGGGCAAATCCGACCGTTGGGTAAACCCGACCCCCCTCTGTTATCGAAAATCGGAAGAACTACGCGAACTAATGTTGTCGTGTAGAGCATCGAAAATAATCATAATGGTGGCATGACAGAATTTTATTAGTCTTCATTGAAATGCTCAAACGACAATAAGTGTGTTTTTACCACTTTTGATTTGATATTTGTGCATCATTGACTACAAGATATTTCTGATTGTTAATGTGATTGCATAAGTGGATTTAAATTCTTTAATTAAAGACCTACAAAGAACATAGATGAATTTAGTCAAACTTTTTTCATAATTTTTTTAAATGCATCGTAATGAAAAACGACAAAATGGGGCAAATCCGACCTCTAAATAGTGTTGTTAATCCGACTGCTTTTTTGCTAAGAAAATATTTATTTATCAAGATGAAATATATTTTTATTATTTTTTAGCACAATGGCAATGTATTTTTATGCGCAATGGTTCATAATTACAAACGAAAGACACAAAAACGTGATGAATATAGTATTCGTCGCGCAATTTCTCCATTGCAAATGAGAATATGTTTACGTGCTGTTGCTCGTGATTTTGACATTCCAAGATTGACATTGAACTCCATTTTCGTCATGTTACAATTCAATAACATAACATTCATTGATTTATCATTGAAAACCCATAAAATTTGGGTAATATCTGTACTAAATCAACCAAAAACATAGGCGGTCGGGTTTACCTTACCATTTTTTAAAGCATCAAAAATTAACTGTTTCGTAAAACTCTTGTATCTCAAAATTCATCCAAGATCCGAGTAAAATGCTATATATAGAAAGTTTCCCAAAAGTCTAACCTTTAATTTGGTATATAGAACGACTTGATCCGATGTAAAATGAGCATTTTACAGCCAAAACCATTTACTAGGACGGATTTACCCCCACCTTACCCTATTCTTATATTATAAGACCGTTTTATGAAAATAGTAAGTAATGGATATGGATTTTTTTGCTCCGCCTAATACGACAAACTTATGAATTTTATTCACAATCCTTAATAAATAGTTTTCCCCATAAAAAATTATTTAAAATATTTAAATTTGTATTTTTAAAGTTCCACAGAATGTGAAAAAAATGAAACCTACGCTTATCAAATTCGCTATATTGAATATATTGACTTCACTTCTATTGACTTTTTGCAATTTGTGGTAGCATATAAAGATTATCTGTCACACATAAATATCATTTGAAAATTATTGAAATTCATGTGGCGTAAATCATACCTTTTGCACAGTTTTGTGTACATTTTGAATATCATGTGTGTGTACACAAAATATGTTTAAATTTTTAGTAGTATTTGAAAAGGGATACTACGAGCAAAAACATTTTATTTGTTTCGCTTCATGAAATATTATGGTGCTCATAACGCTCTAACTTTCCCATAGAAATCAATACATAGTGTCATACAAGCTTGTATAGAATATTGTACGCGAATTATATGCGAGTTGTATGAGAATTGAAAACATGTGAAACATTTCATATTTTTGTATACAAGCGTTGGAAATCACGCGGCACAAGTTGAATCATGAAGCTGTAACTGTTTGAATTTAGGTATCTGAGTTGCTTTGAGACCAAAACTTACTTATTTTTCGATTGTCTCATAAATTGTTGAATTTTCCTGGCGGCCTGGTTTTGGGTTCGTTGCGAATACGTTCGTCTGAAACAAATAGGTCATTGGTTTATACACACTTTCCCTAAGCTACTAATCGTCGTAAACTCACTTCAGCGGACCGGATGGACTTGGTTCCTTCGAGGAGCCTTGATTGTTCTGCTGTTGCTGCTGGGGCGACTGCTGCTGCTGCTGTCTTTGTTCATTCTTGTACGTTCGGTAGTAGTTCTGTATGCACTGCGACGTGGAAGCCGCCTCTTCGGGGCTTTCTCCGTTTCCGCTACCGGACGGATTGGAGTGAGCAGATAGTGACTTTTTGAACCGCTTGTTCTCGCAGTATGATCGGTAGCCGTTTTGGATGATAACAGCTGCCTGCGTCATTTGGCGATAGTATGCGTACTGTTTGTACCGGCGGTAATAGTTCTGAATGATTACGGCGGCGGAACGTTCCTTGTCCTGCTCCTCCATGCGACTCTTGCGACCCTTGTATGAGCGATAGGCCTTTTGTATGCACTTGGCCGCCTCGTACAGTTCACGCTGCTCACGATCTAATGTGAGAAACGGAAGAATTATGAGTATTTATATAATATTTATTGCGATGGAAATATCTACCATTCAGTTTGAGATTGGAAAAGTCCTTTTCGAACGGGTTAGAATTTGTGGCTTGTAGGAATTCGGTGAAATCTTGCGTCGTTGGCGGTGGACTCGGAGAACATACTGGCGGATCTTGTGGAATTGAGTAGCTTGCAGGGGACTGGAGCGGACCCGAAGAAGCTGGACTTAGACTGGAACAGGGTGTGCCAACGTCGTGGTACCTTGAGAACAATTATTTTAAAAGAGCCATTCAACGGGCGATAATTTATAAGCTACCTGTAATTATGATCGCTGAACTCAAAATTGAACTCCTCGAACTGTGACGAGGGCAACGAATCCAGCAGTGGCTCCATGAAAGAGTCGTTCAGTATGCTCATTCCGGATGTGTCTTCGCTGAGCGTTTCCGGCATTGGGCTACCCAGAGACATGATTTCCTCCGATTCATTCTAGCGAAATAGGCGATAAATAATGTAAACATTTTATTAAATAAAAACAAAGCCCCATTTGCTATACCTTTATTCTTTCTGGCATTGCTGCGATTATCTGTTCTGCTAGCGTCAATACTTTGGCGTCATTGTCCCCTGAAAGTAAAAATATGAAATCGATATCAACAACCAATCATCGAAGTGTTTTGTACTAAAACATGGGGCAACGCGTCACATTGACAATAATTTAGAGGATCGATGTAGGCTGTTCTATAGTCATGTACAGTAATAAGTCCGCCACATGATACAAGAATAGCCTCTTGTTATTATTATTTAGGTCCTACATTCTAGCGAAAGCAGAGCGAAAACATGGAATCAAACATGCCGAATGCATAATACTTACCACACATTTCACCTTTCTTAGTAAAAAAAAAGTGAGAAGTTTATAGTCAAATTATCTACTTTTAACGGTTCTACGACTTTTATCAAAAAACTATTCCCCAGAAACTAAAATACCAAAATTTTTCCCCTGAAAGAACTAAGGCCCAATTCTCACCGTCACCTCACGTCACTTGAGTCACCGTCACCTCACTTACTAGTCGCCTCATGACTCTTGGATGACCTTCGTCACCCAGGTGACTCTCACAATCGCAATTTTTTAAGTCGCCTCACGGAAATTGTGACGTGTCTGCTAGAATCATCTGTCACTTTCCTAAAGCGCATAGCGTTGTCTAAAGTGTCATGCGTAATTTATTATAAAGTAGTAAATTATTAATTGAAGCCATTTTGTAATTCAATATGGCGGCTTTCGGTTACCAGAAAAACTTAAAACCACCATCAATATAGAGATCATTTGAAAGGCAGCGATCAGTAGAAGACGGAAATTGATGATTGGCACCATTTTCAAATCCAAGACGTCGGCTTCTGGTTACCCTAAAACGGCTACCCGTTACAAAAACACTGTTCCCCCTCTGGTGTGTATAAAATCCATCTCCCACCAACCTACTGGCATCGAAGATACATCCTGGGCGAGGCGCATAATGTCTTATGAAACCTGCACCTTACCTCCTGTGCCACCAAAATGCTATGACAACGTTTACCACAACCAAAAGGATGATATTTCATTCATTCAGATATCTATAATTTGCATTGGAAAAATATGTACAGGAACATCGATATATACAGGACTACAGATTGAACAAAAACAATTCCTATTAACTCAAATTTATACGAGAAGAATTCTAAGATAAATAAGAAAAAATAAAATCAACAGATAGATCAATTAAACAAATGAAAATATATAACAAAAACAAAATCCACATCAAATATTACAATAGCCAACACAAAAATACCAATTACAACTAAAACCATAAGAAAACATCTTTGATAACGGAAACTAAAATACCGACCCAAAAAAAAACAAAATAAGATTTCAAAGTGAACTAACCTACGGTTCCTCCCCCCGGGACCATTTCAACACTATCCTGGTGCTGCTGGTGCAACCCGAAGCAACCGCTGCCCGATGCGCCGAAAGCTGTCGTCGAGTGTCGTTCATCCTCCTGAAGCGAATCGGTATTATCCTCACCCATGGGGCTAGTTTCGGCGGCAGAAACTTCACCTGCGTGTGTTCGACCCCGTACACGGATCGGATCGGATCGAATTTGTCGTCGGATATATAGTTTGTGGTTTATTTGAACAATTCGAAAAGAAAGAAATGCAATAAAGCCACTACTCAAGTCAAGTAATTAGATGAGTTATCGGGAAAAAAGTGTGCGGAAGCAAAAATGGCTATTTGTATTTTTTCAATACTTATGTGTCTCGTGTACAACTTCAAACCAAAAAGCAATTTTTGTAATTTAACTACTGCCAAAAATTGTGCGAGAAACTGTCTGCCTTTCAAACTTGTAACCAATAAACTGTTTCGTTTTTTTCTCTGGTTCCAGTATTATGTAAATGATTTGAGAAAAAGAGTTACACATTCAGTAATTTTAGGACAGTACTTACACAGAGCAAAGTCCATCTTGCGCAATGGAGAAAGCAACGAAGTATTGCTGAGGGTGTTGGAAACCTGCGAGGGTGAACCCGTAGTACGGTCGTTCAACGAGAGGGAAATATTGTCCGAATCACTGTTGTTTGCGAAACCCTTGCTGGAGATACTACCAGCAGCCGCGGCACTGAACGGAGACGATTGGCCGCCAACAGTTCCGGCGGACAGCGGAAGCGACATGCTGCGATCAGTTCTGTAATACGTAGCGAATATTAAATTGTAACTCTAGTCTATGAACCCTTTTAATCTCTGAATCAAACACAATTTAAGCAAACAGCACCTACCTACTCATCCGTTGCAGATCCCGCATGGGTTTGCCAGTCTTGCTGAGCGACGATCTCGTGTCCATATTGATTCCGCTATCGATGGAAGATCGCTTGGAGAGTCGCGCTCCCGGGGGACTTTGTCCACTGCAAATTTAAACATATTTCATTCCGATTGTACCTGATTGTATAGCGACAATTACCTCGAAAATACGGCTCCAGGTCTCAGAAAGACCCCGTCGTGGCTCCGGTTACTATCGGAATTGGGCGAAAGCGCGTTTGACAGCATCGGATTGGAGTTGTTGTTTTCCAGTGCGTAGTGTAGATTACTGCTAGTCAGCGACGATACGGCCGAAGAGCTTTTCATGTCGCTGTACGGTGACAGGGCAGCCGGCGAAAGTGACGGATTGAACGCGGACGAAAGGGCAAAGTTGTCATTGCTATTGCTATCGCTATTGCTACTGTTAAGCGCATCGTTATAGTTGAACAGATCGTTGATAAAGTTATGCTCCGGACTGGCTTCCGATCCGGCACCGGAACCAGACTGATTATCGTTATCATTAACGGTATTATTGCTATCCTCACGGGTGGATCTACTGCTACTATTTGCGAGTGTAGTGGAAGTGGAAGTATTCGAAGTGGAAGAAGAAGTCAAAGAGCCGGAAGTGGCAACAGATATCGAAGAAGAACAAATGGAAGAACTAGCGGTGGAAGATGTGGTAAAAGACGGTGTGATGGATCCTAGTGTGGGTATTGTTGAACTGGTCGGTGCCTGTGCTTTGCGGTTGTGAATTCGTTGTGCCTCGTGCTTCTCAAGTTCGACCACTAAGCCTAGGAAGCCTTTACTTTTGGCAACCTCAAGTGGGCTTTGCTGGAAGTTGTTCTTCACGTTCAATGCAGTTTGGTTCCATTTGTAAAGTAACATGGCCGTTTCGATATGTCCCCGTGAGCAGGCCCACATCTGTGAAAAATATTCCCGGTTAAATGAGTGGAATTGTTTAGAATGAAAATAACATTTCTTTACTAACCAAAGGAGTCGAGCCATCCTGATCCTGACTGAGCGCATCTATTTCCGCTTCAAGAATCACGTTAGAGTTTTCGGCTTTCCATGTAAGCATTGTTCTAACTAGTTTTGCGTAGCCAAGAGCCGACGCCAGATGCAAGAGGGTCATACCTCGATGTTTTCCGAGCCAAGATCCTGGGGTAACTGATCGCCAAATTTTGGCCGTCAACATTTCACAGTAGTTGACCAATCTGTCTTCGAAATTGGTTTGCTTGAAAAGGATCGAATCTTCGGGCTGTGAAAAAAGTTCTTTAGGTCTTGAAATAATTAGAATAGTAATGTATATTCTTACCAGTTCTCCTGGTTCTATCTTAATCTGTAACTTCTCGTCAATGGATTCCAGCCGGTTTAGTAAGTTGAACTTATACAACATATCGTTTCCGTTGGCTTCGCACTTGGTTTCAAGCTTGGGAGGCGATTTGTACTCAAAGTTAACCGCATTCGATATCACAAAGCCATCGCAGGCAACCTGCAATGTCACGATTCCCACTTCGTGGGCTGTGGAGAAAATAATATGTTGGTAATCATCGGTATCTCATAAATTCATATCAATCTTATCTCTATCTCATCTCGATCTCACCTAAATCTCATCTTAATTTGATGTCAATCTCATCTCAATCTTATTTCAATCTCATTTCAATCTCATTTTAATCTTAACTCGATCTCATCTCAATCTCATCTCAATCTCATCTCAATCTCATCTCAATCTCATCTCAATCTCATCTCAATCTCATCTCAATCTCGTCTCAATCTCATCTCAATCTCATCTCAATCTCATCTCAATCTCATCTCAATCTCATCTCAATCTCATCTCAATCTCATCTCAATCTCATCTCAATCTCATCTCAATCTCATCTCAATCTCATCTCAATCTCATCTCAATCTCATCTCAATCTCATCTCAATCTCATCTCAATCTCATCTCAATCTCATCTCAATCTCATCTCAATCTCATCTCAATCTCGTCTCAATCTCATCTCAATCTTATCTCAATCTCATCTCAATCTCATCTCAATCTCATCTCAATCTCATCTCAATCTCATCTCAATCTCATCTCAATCTCATCTCAATCTCATCTCAATCTCATCTCAATCTCATCTCAATCTCATCTCAATCTCATCTCAATCTCATCTCAATCTCATCTCAATCTCATCTCAATCTCATCTCAATCTCATCTCAATCTCATCTCAATCTCATCTCAATCTCATCTCAATCTCATCTCAATCTCATCTCAATCTCATCTCAATCTCATCTCAATCTCATCTCAATCTCATCTCAATCTCATCTCAATCTCATCTCAATCTCATCTCAATCTCATCTCAATCTCATCTCAATCTCATCTCAATCTCATCTCAATCTCATCTCAATCTCATCTCAATCTCATCTCAATCTCATCTCAATCTCATCTCAATCTCATCTCAATCTCATCTCAATCTCATCTCAATCTCATCTCAATCTCATCTCAATCTCATCTCAATCTCATCTCAATCTCATCTCAATCTCATCTCAATCTCATCTCAATCTCATCTCAATCTCGTCTCAATCTCATCTCAATCTTATCTCAATCTCATCTCAATCTCATCTCAATCTCATCTCAATCTCATCTCAATCTCATCTCAATCTCATCTCAATCTCATCTCAATCTCATCTCAATCTCATCTCAATCTCATCTCAATCTCATCTCAATCTCATCTCAATCTCATCTCAATCTCATCTCAATCTCATCTCAATCTCATCTCAATCTCATCTCAATCTCATCTCAATCTCATCTCAATCTCATCTCAATCTCATCTCAATCTCATCTCAATCTCATCTCAATCTCATCTCAATCTCATCTCAATCTCATCTCAATCTCATCTCAATCTCATCTCAATCTTATCTCAATCTCATCTCAATCTCATCTCAATCTCATCTCAATCTCATCTCAATCTCATCTCAATCTCATCTCAATCTCATCTCAATCTCATCTCAATCTCATCTCAATCTCATCTCAATCTCATCTCAATCTCATCTCAATCTCATCTCAATCTCATCTCAATCTCATCTCAATCTCATCTCAATCTCATCTCAATCTCATCTCAATCTCATCTCAATCTCATCTCAATCTCATCTCAATCTCATCTCAATCTCATCTCAATCTCATCTCAATCTCATCTCAATCTCATCTCAATCTCATCTCAATCTCATCTCAATCTCATCTCAATCTCATCTCAAGCTCATCTCAATCTCATCTCAATCTCATCTCAATCTCATCTCAATCTCATCTCAATCTCATCTCAATCTCATCTCAATCTCATCTCAATCTCATCTCAATCTCATCTCAATCTCATCTCAATCTCATCTCAATCTCATCTCAATCTCATCTCAATCTCATCTCAATCTCATCTCAATCTCATCTCAATCTCATCTCAATCTCATCTCAATCTCATCTCAATCTCATCTCAATCTCATCTCAATCTCATCTCAATCTCGTCTCAATCTCATCTCAATCTTATCTCAATCTCATCTCAATCTCATCTCAATCTCATCTCAATCTCATCTCAATCTCATCTCAATCTCATCTCAATCTCATCTCAATCTCATCTCAATCTCATCTCAATCTCATCTCAATCTCATCTCAATCTCATCTCAATCTCATCTCAATCTCATCTCAATCTCATCTCAATCTCATCTCAATCTCATCTCAATCTCATCTCAATCTCATCTCAATCTCATCTCAATCTCATCTCAATCTCATCTCAATCTCATCTCAATCTCATCTCAATCTCATCTCAATCTCATCTCAATCCCATCTCAATCTCATCTCAATCCCATCTCAATCTCATCTCAATCTCATCTCAATATCATCTCAATCTCATCTCAATCTCATCTCAATCTCATCTCAATCTCATCTCAATCTCATTTCAATCTCATCTCAACCTCATCACAACCTCAATCTCATCTCAATCTGATCTTCTCTTAATTTTATCTTAAACTCAATCTCATCATAATCTCCCAACCTCACCTGGACAGTAGCACCGCAGAACTCCGGTCTGTACCAGCGTCGTCGGTACCGGGAACGAATCAAACAACACCGTATATGACAAGCTGGAACTCCACGGACCCGTTACTAGCACCTTGATACCGCCCTCCGGATAAGCCCATTCCGGACTGAAATCCGTGATGGTCGACGCGTTCGCATTATGTGCTCCCATACCCATCACAATCCCGCTGTCGGCGGAGAGCTTGAAGTGGCTCATATCACTAGCGCCATCATCAACCTCCCCTCCGCCGTCCGTACCAGCATCGCTTCCATTAAAAAATCCACTCTTAGCGTCCAGTTCCAATTCCGGAAACTCCACCAGCATATCGAAAGCATCCAAATTGACAAACACATCGTCATCCACCGCATCGTGACTGGTGCCACAATTTTCGATGAAATCCATTGGGTTAATTTCCCCGTTCATCGCGTCATCGTTCGGTGCTCCACCGGGTTGCCCACCAACTCCAACAGACACCGGGTGACCATGTCCCAGCGGCATGTTCGCGCTAAGCGTCTTCTGAATATCTTCCTGCGACAGATCCAGCGTCTCGTTAAAAAACGGCAAACTATCGTGGTGACCATTGCCATCTAGCCTGCCCCCGAGCGGCCTCCCGGATGACGAATAACCTCCGAACATACTCGAGAACTGTTTACTCGAACTGCCATTCGAGGAGTTATTCGAGGGCGACGAGGACGAGTCCATAATCTCTTGTTTTGGTATTAGACTGTGCTGCGAAGCATCGGACGGCGAATTTTCCATTTTGATACTACTGCTGGTACTGTGGCTACCATTGCTGCTGCCGCTGCTGTCTTTGCCAGCCTCGGCGGTGCTGCCTGATTTGCGCTGTTGGTGCTGCTGCTGCTGGGAAGGGTGACAAACGAAAGGTTGCTGCTGGCCATTGAGGATAAGTAGGCTGCCCGGTGATCCTTGGAGCTGTGAAAGATTGGATTTTTTTAAGTTTTCTAGTATAAAATTTTTAATAACATAGTAAGAATGAGCTGTAATCCAAAAAGCAGATTTATCTGGAAAGGCTTACGAAATTTATTTGACAGCCCGTTTTTTGCATTACTAATGCTATAATACAGCACCAATGAATAAGTGTCATAAGTCGCTTAGAATAATGTGCAATACACACTGTATCACCTACGATAACACGATAAAAGATTACGATTCACAGTAATACACGATCATTTCACTTGTTACCACAATGTGTGGCACAACGAGGCACACTTTTGACAACTCAAAAACTGTCAACAAAGTGTAGTTGAATAATCATAGCAACCATTGCTTTTGTTTTACTGAACACCATTGCACATCGTGGCACATTGCGGCACAAGCTACCACGCTGTTTGTTTGTGAGCAAAATTCGATTTGTGCTAAGCTAAGCGACTCACCCCTTGGTATTTTCTCTTGAAAATTTGGGTAAAAGTAGTTTACAATGTATTGTTTACACTGCGAATTGATTTTGCACAAGCACCAGGAAAATTCTTAACTTTTTTCATCGGGACATCGGAAAACAACTCGGAATCGTGCAGTTAACTGTGAGTCGTGTTATTAGACGTTACAACCAAACTCTGAGCATCGAACGGAAAGCGAAATAGGTCAAAATGGATGTTCTATTAGTGTTCAGGATCATAAGCGTGTAGTGAAAGCTTTTAAGGGGAATCTCAATGCTTCGGTCAGGTAAATGGCCAAAAAGTTGAATCTGTCCAAGCCTTTCGTTCAGAGAGACAAGGACAAGGAGGGACTGCATGCGTGCGAAGTACAGAATGCTCCAAATCGTGATGAACGGCAAAATATGGTGGGAAAATTACGGGTCCGGAAATTGTACACCCAGATACGGACGAAGCCTCATTTTCTCATCATAGATGATGAGACTTACATCAAGATGAACTCCCGGTAGCCTTCGGGATTACTGTTCTTTACCGCCCAGAACAAGTTTGATGTTCCAGAGGAAGTAGGAAAGCAAAATCTTTCAAAGCTTGACAATAAATACATGATTTGGCAAGTGATTTGCTCATGTGACAAACGGAGTTTCTCAAGAAGAGTGTCTACAGAAGCGTATGCTTCCTCAATTGAAGCAACATGAGGGCTCTATGATCTTCTGGCCGGATCTAGTTTCGTGCCGCCATCCAAAAATTTTTCTGGAGTGGTACGAAGCCAACGGGGTCACTTTCGCACCTAAGTAAATGAACCCCTCACTAATCAAATCATCAAACTTGCTAAAAACACATCATGTGTTCATTTCTTTTCACAGTAATAGTTTCAAAAACAAGATATTTTAATTTTTGCATATTTTGCATTTATAAGAAAAATATGCGTAAGAAAAAAATTACTCGAAAATGGCTTGGCTCGTTTGACAGATGCCATGCGAGGCTGACAAAATTGGAGGGTAGACAAAATTGGGGACTGATAAAATCTGGTCTTTGCTGTAAAGTATTTGGAACGGAACAGGCGAGATACGTATCACGGGCAGCGAACAATCGTCTGTTCTCGAATCGACGATTTTGAAATCCTCGGGTAAAGAGACTAGAATATCAAGTAGATTCCATAATAATTCAGTGAAAACAATTCAACTAGCAACCTAATAACGGGTTATAAGCATAGAATGGTCACCCTATGCTTATAACGTCTTTGTTTCCCAGGGCATGTGCTGGTTTTTAACTGACTGTCCTAGTGTCCTGGAAGTTAAGGAAAATGCTTGATTTGTACTGTTTTGTCTGTTCTATTAAAAATATTTTTTATTTCAGTCTTCGTTTTATTCAATCATGGCCGCCTGTAACCATAGTTATTCCCTCGATATTTGTCAAAAAGTGCAGATTTCGAAGTATCACTCACTACAAATATTCCCTTTCTGCTAAAAAGCAGTCCACATGTTTCCAGTCCATAAAAAGGGAAACAAATCAAACATTGATAATTATCGGAGAATCTCGTTCGGTATTCAAACTGGTTGTTTTATACCCTATTTTCTTTCACTGCAAACACTACATTGCAGATGACCAACTCGGTTTTATGCCAACAACGACCACCCTACTCTCGTTCAGAACAAATGCATTCGCTGACTGATTGTAATGGTGCTATTTGCGTGAATTTATCTGCCGTCCTTCGACAAAATCAACCATGATATCACAATAGCTTGAGCTTGAGCTTGTGCGACCACCCCTGGCTGCTACTCCGTTATCGATCGGGACTAGCTGAAGTTGCACAGGGAATCAGTAGATAATTATGCTTGGGAGTAGCGAAACAGCTTTCAATGTGCAACTCCTGGTAATCCTAGTGTTTTTGATCAATACCGGCGCCGACCAGGCCCGAACGTAGATCGCGGAAGGAAAGGGAAGGAATGTTAGTCCGATACTTGCTTTTGCTAGAGGTCGTATATACTACTGCACACTCCAAAAGTATCACGGGAGGAGGATATTTTTGTTAGTAAGTGTATAGAAGTTGGCTCTACTTCTTCTTTACCGACATCAGAGAGGTGATTCCACTACCTGGACTAGATATCGATCCACCAATTTCATGGACCGGGGACCAACGGCTTTACTTCCCTTCCGAAGGAAGACGTGACCACAGATTTTTTCACCTCAGAAAAATCTCAACGACCTCGGCTGGAATTGAACCCAAGCTAACTGGAATGAGTGGCGGTCACGCTTACTACTCAACCACCGGCGCCGTAACAACCATGATATCACAATAGCGAAACTGGACAAACTCAGCATTCATGGACAACATCTGCTTTGGTTTCGTTCCTAACTCAATGGAAGATAACTCCAAATCAGATTTGGGACTGTCTATCTGCATCATTCCTTGCTACATCCGACATCCCACAAGGAAGCCATCTCATCCCAGTAAAATTTCTCTTCTACTTTAATGACGTTAATATCGAATTACAAGGACGCCGTCTTTCTTTTGCCGACAACATGAAGATTTTTTAACGAATGCGGGATACAACCGTTGTCAAGTTTCTTCAGAGCGAACTGGACAGCTTTAGCACACAATGTGATCTAAACAGAAATGTAAAATTTGCAAACGAAAAAAGCAGTTTTTTTCCACACCGTATGTCAGATCTTCATAAAAATCAATCAGCAGTACTGTAACAACATTCTACATACGCTGATTGAATTTTATGAAGATCTGACATACGTTGTGGAAAAAAACTGCTTTTTTCGTTTGCGAATTTTGCGCATTTTCTGTCCAACCTTAAAACATTTCTGTTTAGATCACATTGTGTGCTAAAGCTGTCCAGTTCGCTCTGAAGAAACTTGACAACGGTTGTATCCCGCATTCGTTAAAAAATCTTCATGTTGTCGGCAAAAGAAAGACGGCGTCCTTGTAATTCGATATTAACGTCATTAAAGTAGACGTGTTCATGTTCGCGCGGGGACGTAATCCGATCCAGTTTAACTAATATATGTTCCGCTCGTGTAGTCCAAGTCACTCTCCCATCAAGGATCTCGAAATGATCGTAGATTCGGCACTAACTTACAAACCACATACTTTATACTTCATGAAGGATGTATCAAGCCAGCTGGGTTCATCTTCTGAATAGCGATCTGTCTAGAATCACTTTTTTGGCGAAACAGATTTCAGCAGCCGTCAATTAATACAGCTCAACAATCTAGACATCCGAAGTGACTGCTCTCGAGCCCTGTTCGTCTCAGACTTGGTGTCTGCTTGAGTTGATTGCTCTACAATCATCGGACGCCTGGATCTTCAAACCCGCATTCGAGCTCTATGTAATAACTCTCTCCTGTGATTACTCTTCAGAAGAACCAACTATGGTCGTCAGAGCGCTGTTACTGGACTTTAGCGCATTTTTAACAGTGTAGGGACGGCATTTCACTTTCACTTGACGAGGATATAGATAAAAGCTAAAATATTGTGTCAATGGAGTCGAGATTCTGACAGAAGCCAGCCTAAATTCCGGCTCATTTTCTGGTTGGTTTTATTGGTTAACTGCAATGTAAAACCACTCTCAAGCAGAGTACGAGAAACAAAGCCTAATCTCGAATCTCACAATTGTTCAGTCCGATCCCAGTAAAATCCATCCGAACAGCGGCTCAGGATGCTGGCAGGTTTCCGCTAGAAACCGGTTCAAATAATACATCAGACTTCGAGAATCGATTGTGAAGATTCGAGATTAGGTTTTGTTTCCCGTACTCTGCTTGGGAGTGGTATTTCGACTGAAGCCAAGCAGAATTCCGACTAGTTTAGCTACACTTCTGGACATTGCACAGCGACTAACACATGACAATGTTTAACATCCTACATAACCGGGACATATTTGACGCTTTTGATAGAGTGCGATATAACAATAGATAAAATAGAGAAATTTGGCATGGCGTGGTATTTTTTGCAGTTGCTTCGATCCTGGTTCACAGATCGAGAGATTGGTTGACATTGGAGATCGCCAGGCACCAATATTTACTTTTACGTCGGAAATGGGCCAGGGAAGATAATTGAGACCATTGTTGTTTTTGATTTACTTCAATGACGTGTATTTAGTTCTGAAAACTCCTCGCCATTCTTTCGCAGACGATCTCAGAATGTTTCGCTTCATCTACTTAATTAATTCTTGCGGATTTTTTCAATAACGGTTTGAAACCTTCGATGAATGTAGTGTTGCCAGAACCGCGAGTGTGTAAATCCGAATAAGTGCTCAAATTCTCATGAAAGACTGTATGGTTGAGCTCCGCCCCCAGATATTTTTATGACTACAAAAAACCTGTTGTTTTATTAAATTGCTTACTTCTCCTTTTTTCAACTGGCTCGGTTTTTTACTAGCCTAATTGGGCCACTAGACTGCCCAGAAAAATAATGAATATTTGAAAACTCAATCGGCCTAGTCCCACCAGGTGTACTTGCACGAAACTTGAAGCAAATTGGACAAGTCTGGACCAACGGCCTGAAGTTTGTATGGGATTTGTCGACAATTTACATGTAGAAAACCCTGAACTCATCTTCATTGCTAGGTGGCAGTGTATGAATCATATATCATGCTCTGCTAGACCCCATGAAAAACTGACTCAGACATCACTTCGTTAAAAATTTAATAGCTTCTTTTAACAAAGCCAGATTGACTAGAAGTCTTCGACAAAATTGAAGACAATTAAATTAGCTTTCTTATTTTCACTTACGGTGATAATAAGATTCATACAGTGCCACCTAGCAATGCAAATGCAAATTTCTTCATGTCAATTGTTTAAAAATCCCATACAAACTTCAGCTACTAGACTTGTCCGATTTGCTTCAAATTTGAAGCAAGTACTCCTGATGGGACTAGAAATCGTCTCAGGGGGGGGGGGGACCATAGGGGTAATTTTTTTCTTGTCACTCTAGTGGTCACCCTATACAAGTAACACTGGCAATGTTCAAGCTTCACAGAAAAAGCCAAAAAAAAACAAACCAGCTGCGACTTCTGGTATTGTGGATTTCTCGACAAGCCATATAGTTACGGATGTAATGAAATTTTTGGCGAAATTTTGCAGCAGCAAGACCAGCAGATCCACAAAAAAGAGAGACATAGTTGATGTCCTTTACATATGTACATATGTTGTCTATTTTCTAGTAACAAAGAAGAATCGTTTGCTTAGTTTGATGATTTGGACTAATGGATTTTCATTTCAAATTTAAATTTAGTATTTCTTAACGTCATACGATTTTTTTTTCCTTTTCGCATCAAACCAATCCATTCTCCCTCCAGCGTTTCTTACAACGGCGGTATTTTTAAAATTTTGGTTTGAGGATCTAAATTATATCATTTAAATATTTAGTAATTTTAATGCATTGGAAAACTCTTCAGTAATAATACTGAACATTTGTGTTTGAAAATTCTCATGTTCGTTTGGAATGACAGTAACAGTTAAATTGGAATTCCAAACGAAACATGGCGTCTCTTTGTTACTCTAGTCTTTCCACTTACGGGCGCTCTTACAAAAATTTACTGCCAAATTTTAAGGCAGATACACTGAGCTTGGCCAAGGGCGCCAACCTTAGGGGGGCGCTAAAATCTTGATCTGCTTTATAAAATAAGTGAGGTTAAGTCATAAAATAAGTAAGGATAGGTGTATTATTCCCGGGCACACAAAAAATTATTGTTTGAAAGTAGAACTAAAAAAGAAAGCCAAAGCAGACAGCAAAAATGCGCTTAACAGAGACTCTATACCAAACACGCCAGGAGACTACGGTCCTATTACTCCAGAATAAACAACGAACAAGACAGACTTCAAATTTCAACAAAATAGCGAACATTATTGCAAATTTTTTCCGTTCGTTTTTTTCAGTTTCATAGAAACAAGGGAAATGGAAAGGTGATCACGGGCAGTAAAGCAGGCCGCCTTTATAAAGTTGTAGCAAAGATCGTACAGTAAGTGATATCAATTATCATCGAAAAGATAAACCCATGCCGTATCCTGAAAATTTGCTCCTCGATGCCGGGAGGAGCTTCGCAATATTACAAAATTGCTTGTTTCCAACCTAGGTCCAACCAATCCTGGGCCACGTTGAATCTCTGGTTGAAATGTCACATGAGATTTTTGGTGTTCCTGGAAGCTTTAAAAACACTTTGCTTCTGCTGAATTTTCTAAGACCAGGTGCTGTTTGATTCGGATTTGTGGCAGAGCTTTTTTTTGCTTTAGCAACCTTTCAAAAGTGAGAAAAAAATTTCTTACAAAGAACCATTTGCTTGTAATTAGTGTAATTCTGCATGTATGACGCGCGGCACAAACAACCGACCATGCAGACGATCCTTGTCGAAAAGGACGCAAAGCAGTCTCGCAAAAGGTCCCCCGACACTAGTTTGAAAGGACACCCCATTTTGACACGTCTAGTGCGATTGTCAATCAAAATCTTCGCTCACTGGAGCAACAGGTCATTGAAACAGACATTCCCTTCCTTCAGTAGATCCACGTTCGAATCGATAACTATAGCGTCGATCGCAACTTTATGAGCAGGAATGTAAACGCGTTAGTTCTTCGTGAAAGTCGCCAGTAACGTCATTTGTTTGCTTTAGACAAAGTACCACAATTCCGAACTTATCTAGGTGAACTTTCGAGGTATCTGACAGCTGAATATTTCCGCGTCTTGTGTAATATCAGAATACTGCGCGAACTGTCTTTGATCCGAAAGAAGATCGCATACGGACGAACCCAGTTCAATGCGTTTGTTTTTTAAACGGAAGCTCGGAGTCTGGCGACATATTTTGTTCAACATCCATTTTAGGATCATTTGGGTCAATTCAGGCGAGTTTATTTATGCACGGACCTAGAGCCAAACGTAAAGTTAAAACTGAATAATAGTAAGGAAGGGACAAAAATCAAGGGATATAATTTGAAACACAAGTCTGAATTTGATAGTAAAGGAATAAAGTGGTCATCTATCTGCACACGATATATGACTGGATGTAACCTATTTTATTAGAAACTGGAACGTATAATATATGAAAAACTTAATCAGTAATTGATCATATAAGCATATTTGTTTCATTTTGCTTGTGCAAAAAGATAAGTGGATGCAGTCTAAAATATAACCAGAAAGCCGTGACTATCCTTGGACTGGTAATTCAAATCGTAATCAACAATCCACGAATCAATTCAAAGTTCCTAAATTGCCTCCTCAGTATACTTGATATACGGTAGAGTGCCAATATTTATGGTCTTCCTGAAATTTCAAATCGGACGCGCCTAAAAAGTATTGGTACTTCGAAAAAAGTCCCCATGCAAAAATTGAACGCAATCGGAAAACAATGTCATTAAGCGTCTAGATTTGGTGTAGGGGAGCCCGGGCTAGTTGGCGGTTGGGGTAATTTGGCGGAATTCCCTTTTCTCCGTTTCTATTAGACATATACCTCTCGTTGTGTACCATTTTCCAATGTGTTTTTGTTACAAAACATTTTGTTTTGTAGAAGTTGTGGGCGATATTGTGTTTTCGACCATATAAAGAAATTTTTTTAAATTTTCAACACTTTGTGTTATTTAGGTTGATTTTCAATTTATTTCCCGAATGGCTATAATTTTCGATAGTACTTGGAAAGAGGTTTCAGTATCCGTATAAATATTACACCTATCCACAAACAAAAGTTATTTTTAAATAGTTTTTTTTATAAAATATGCGGTTGGGGTAAGTTGGCGGTCATGCACGCAGGGTAAGTTGGCGGTAAGGGATTGACGTATAGGTTGGGACGCTGTATAGGTTGGGACAGCTCGATATTCTCGTTCCTATGCAGTGTTGCCATCTATTATTTTTAGCACACACTAGACTCGATCGTAGCTCACTTTTTATACCAAGTTAAAGTTATAGTTCATTATTGTCACAGCTCCACTAAGCAGTGTCAAAAAACAAGCGAAAAATCTTTTGGTGTGCTGATTTTTGCGCCATCTTAAATGGAATCTTTTTAATCGAAATTTCAACGTAAATAATTTTACAGTGTTAAGAAGTAACTAAAATGTTATTACCGATCAGGGTTTTGCGTTTGCTTCATTGGATTTTTTTTTCTTCGAAAAATTGGTTGGGACAAGCGTGTCGTATAGGTTGGGACACCATACAATTACGCATGCGTACAAGATTGCGTACAAGTTTTACATGTAAAAACTGTGAGACAGATTAACTCTTCAAATGGAAGTAAATAAGTATTTCAGTTACTTATTCTTATTCTAAAATACCAATTAATAAATAAACATTAACCAAAAAAAAAATATAATGCATTAAAGTTTAAATTGCCTTTAATTATTTAAATTGTTTGAAGTGTCCCAACCTATACGACACTTTTTTGGCCATTTTGCCGTCATGTAGAAAATTGATCCTGAGTCTTGTTTATAATTTCAAGTAAACATCTTCCATTCGCAGACATTAAGCCACATAATATATCTACAAAATAGTGTACTACAAGCCAAAACAATATTGTCATGGAAACTGGATATCAGCCTCTAAACAAACCCGTCCCAACCTAGACTACATTCCCTTACTATTTACAGTGCAAAAATAATCATCAAAAATTTTTTTTTCTGGAATATCTATTCTATTCTGGAAGAAAATATTTTTCTTGTGCATCTCGTCAATGCAGAGGACATTTACTTCGGTCAATCGCCTGAAGAATTTTGAAAATTCGCTTCGGAATATGAAGTACGCGTCAAAGTCAAAATGCCGGAGTATTGAGACTGCATTATAATATGAAATGTCGGTTAATAAACAGTTTTCTTGAAAAGACATTCAGAACGTACCAAAAGAACCTCTGAAGTACTTGCATTTCCATTTGATTGCTTATTTCTTGGTGTATCCATACATACCGCCAACTTTCCCCGGGGCCGGGGAAGCTGGAGACGATGTATCAATCATTTTAATAAAATTTAGAGATGTTGCCAACAGTCTGTCCTTTGATGCCACGTGTTCTATTTTGCAAGATCTACCTACTTTAAAGCGGTAAAAAATGAAAACTGAAAATACCGCCAACTAGCCCCGGTCTCCCCTAACGTTGAAAAAAATATCTATGGTGCAAGGAAAATTCCTGAATTAGGATGGAACTTGAGTTTGGAAATGCAGTTTTTTTTGTATGCCAAATATTTTAAAAATCAATCAAATGTCAAAATCTGGTGTCAATTCTAGAAAAAAAAACAATTGTTTCGATTTTATTTTATATGAAAATCTCAATCAAAAATTCAAACTACCAGAGAGGCAACTTTGTCAAAACAATTTTATGGGACGTTATTTCATGCATTTTTAAGACATTCCATAAAGGCTATCTTTAAAACAAATTCAGGATAGCAATAGATCTCAACGTTTCATTACATCCTAAGCCATTTAGCATAAAAAATTCGAATTCATTTTTTAAATGGTTCCTTTTGTGTTTTTTCATGGCCAAACATTTTTGCACTTTGGCCGTTTTGCACAACCCCTTAATCGTGTCCAATTGAGTTAAACTTTTGCAAAGAGACATTCTGTCGAGGTTCCAATGCTGTTGAGTCTGGATATTAAATTCGATGATCACCACACATGCTTTTGGTGCCCAAATACACAGTCGTCTGAATCATCTATTCATCTCCCTTCGTCGCCTTCAAACACCTAGTGTCAACTGATTTCATAAATAAACAGTAAAAAAATTGTGGCAGGAGTTTACATGAAATGAACGACAGTCAAACATGAATTAAGTTGGAAGTAGTAAGGTCATTTTTATGTACACAAATTATTAATTGAAGGTCGAACTGAAAATAACCAAAGTAAACACCCAAGGGGCGCACAACTGAGACTCCGCTAAGGGCGCCAGAAGACCATGCTACGGCTCTGTAAATACAAACAGATTTACAACAGGATTTCATAAGAAAAGTGCCCCACACTCCTCTTTGCACTAGTTTTTATCCATCGCCGTACGAATCTTCGCATGCAAAGATGTTTTAATACGTTTGACCAGCTTTTCGATCCAAGCTTTCCCAGCTCTTATAACCCGTGAAAATTACTAAATGTCATATCTCGATTCAAATGGTTTATCAAAATCTGTAGGCGTATTAGTGATACATTTTTCTGCACAACCCCGAATTCGCTCACCTGTGACAGACTCAATACCAGCGACGGGGTTCCGCCGCCGCCTCCACCCCCGTTCGACCCGTTGACCATTGACGCACTGCCGACCGCACCGTTATTAACCGTAATGTGATTATGATGACGACCACCGCCGTTATTGCTGTTATTATTGTTGCTGCCGTTGCCCATCAATCCATTGCCGGTCGCATCTTGCTGCGATGATGTCCGCTGATTGACGTTCTCCGTCGCGCTATTGGTGGTCGCTGCCGTCGTTCGCTGGTTGGTCGCCGTTGATCCTGACGATTGCTGCTGCTGCTGCTGCTGATGGTGGTGGTGACCGCCCAGCATTGATATATGGCTCTCGCCATTGGCCGTGAGATTTATGCTAGGGTCAGTACCGCTACGACTGCCACCGCCGTTGTTAGAAACGGTCGCGGTTAATTGATTGTTGGAGCCTCCACTAATGGCCGAATTGCTCGGTACCGTAGCCGGCGAGGACGAGGACGAATTATTGCTAGTGATGATCATATGACTTCGATGCTGCTGCTGCTGTTGCTGTTGCTGTTGGTGATGCTGGGCTACAGCGGCCAAATGGGCATTGGACAGTCCGTTTGTAATATGACTACTGACACTTGTTAATTGTGAATTACTGTTATTGCTGCTGCTACTGTTCAAAGAGTTGAGATGCTGGGTGAGAGTTAAATTACTACTACTGCTGACCACTACCGTCGAAGAGTTCGAATGATGATGATGATTGCCGGCAATTGCTCTAATTGAATTTGGATTGTTGGAGTGGTTTGGTTGCTGAGAGGTAGGAATGACTTGAAAATGTATTGGTGTGTCCTTCGGTGTGACAGACCGGGTGCCGTCCAGGATACGGCTGTGGGACTGTTGTAGTTGCTGTTGTTGTTGTTGTTGCTGCTGCTGCTGTTGCTGTTGCTCTCGGGCACGCCTGCTGTCGATCCAACGAGGATACATCTGGGAAAAGTCAGGAAAGTTAATTGAGATTGTGCGGTTAGCATTAGGAAGGGTAGATTTATCTTATGTAAGGCGAAGGTGCTAAATTGAGCAGGATTGATGATAAATAATGAATTATATATGTAAGTCGCATTGGAATGAATGGTGTAATTTTATATGCAATCCCGGAAAGAACGGATATCAAATTGAAAACTAAACTTGATGTTGTGATGTGTCTTCTGATAATCCCAAAGCATATAAGGAAAGCATAATGAGATCAAATTTTTTATGCTTCATTTATTTTTATTTTATACTAAACTTCCTATAAAGGTATAGGAGTCCCTTGTAATTTGAATCATTTTTGACTTACAATAAACAAATAAAACTACCGGTTTTGTTACGAAATTATTAAAGAACTTTTTTTAAAAAAGCTTGTTTAATCCAGAAGGCGCGATGAGGATGTAAACGTTGAGAATCCATTATCTCGGCTTGAAGTTTTCATTATAGGAACAAATTTGCCGACAGTAAGACCTAGACAAAATGCTGCTTCACTAAGGGATCGTCAAAGTTCAGCTTAAGAAATGTTCCCATGCATTGTATGCTTTTTATTTCGAACGATGGAGCATTGTTCAGACAATTGGGACCTGATGCTGCATCCGTGACGCAGAATTCTGTTTGGGCCTTAATCCAGACATATCAACAATTTTAACTTTCTAGATCGAGTATCTTCGAGCCCACAAAAAGATTAAAAGTGTTACAGTAATTAGTCAGTAATTAGTCACATCAAAATGCCGATATGGGTGTGGAGCGATATAATGCATAATCCAACGTCTCGTAACTCACCCGCGACCCAATCAGCACGTTCGGTGCTGTTCCGCCCAGATGACCACCATCGTTCCGTTTGCCCAAGTCACTTTTCGCTGCGCTGATTCGCCTCATCGGATGCGAGCAACTCTTCCCATCGACACAGTTAGCATCCGGACAGCCGCATTCCAGCTGCTTCACCAGGGCCGACTGTCGAGCCATCCGTTGTTTCTCCATTAGCTGACTGACGATTGCCTCGACCGTTTCGGCTGTCGAGATTTCGATCTCATTGGTCGCATCCGGTTCGTCCTCGCTGAAAACTGCCGGAAAAACTGCACCATCAGTGAAAGCGTATTAACTCACTCGCAGGCAGATCAACTTACACATAGGCTTCAGCTGGCTGACCAGTTCCTCCTTGGTCCACTCCTTCTTGTCACCCCACAGAGCCAAGTTCGGCGTTATGACCGCCATTTTGTTGTCATCTGGGTAGGGGACGTTAAGGTAGTGCACCAACACGATGTCCGGATTCTGGAGTAACCAGTAGCAACGCCGATGGAAAGTGGGCAGAATGGCCGAGTGGACGTAGCAGCCGTAAATACACTGAAAAGATCGGAATTCGGTTAATATCCGGTATTACTCACGATAGAGATTGAATTAAATATATGGACTCACCTCGGTGCCTTGCACCTTCAGTTTCATGTGGTCTTCGCGGGTTGTTTTTCCATCTTTTCGTTTCTTCCAACAATATCCATCACGCCGGTAGCGAACCTTTTTCCTTGAGTACAGCAACATTGAACCGCTTTTTGGCCTGAAAGCAAAAATTTAGAGGAGTTCCATCAGATGGATGCAGTTATGTACCAAATTGGGTTTATATATTTTTGAAGAAAAAACGCAAAGTATTTCGTGGGAAGATTAGGTATTTGGCATTCTGTTATATTTTAAAAATTGAACATAAATTTATTGTTATCTAAACTTTTCATTTAATTTTAAACATTTTTCCAGAATTTTTCAAAAATGAAAAGATTCTGATGAGGCTTCCCGGATTAAGTCATTGTCTGATCGCTGATCCCACATTTTTTTAGAAAAAAAACATGTCTCTCGGCGACTCTTAATAAACATCTGACACACGTAAATACGCTAAAAAAATGTTTGAACAAATTGGTGAGAACTACAGACACTTTATATAACAGACTTGCGGAGAGAAAAACAGCAAAACTGGCAACCATGAATGTAAACTGGCATCACGGAAGCTCTCATAAGCTTTACATGGGCTTCCTTTTGTACTTCCCCTCTCAAAACCATCATGCTCATTTGGCTGCAATTTTTGACACCTCGCTAGTCTGTGTATAAAATATCTGTAGTGAGAACTTCTTCTCAACTCATACAGAACAGAAGTTAAAATAAGCTCCGCTATAGAAAGGCGAGCAGGCAATTTTCCCTACCACGCTTTGCACGTATACACACAAATAATATCGTATCGTTGCCACCGGCTGCGCAGTGAGATGAGACAACCCTCAGAAACAAAAAAACGTGTGTTAGAGCAATAGTCTGAGAAGTGGAACAATGGGTAAAAGTCAAAATGTCACTCAATCTCGAGGAAGTGAACTACACACAGTAACACCACGTAAACAACTGTGTTTTGGCAATGTTTAGAAAATTAGCACAGGCAGAAATGCACTTGGGAAGAACAGCAGACAACACGAGGTAGAATGCAATGGAATATGGAAGATGGTAAGGTGGATGTTCGTGTTTAAGACCTAGGACCTGAAACTAGACCAAGATACATCAATAGCCCGCTGTTGATTGCTACAATCATAAATAAGAACAGATAATAGCATATGCAGATGTTCAATAAAAGCTAAACGGTTTGCAAATCTAGTCATGAGAGCCTATTGTCTTTTCATGTTAGCAAGAATTGAGTACGTATATGTAGTATAAGACAAAATGTTTTAGGGAAAGGTTCTCATTCAGAATTTGCAATAATTAGATTTTTTCATTGCATTTTTTGAAATGTATTAATGTCTACTATATTGTGTTATATTGGCCGCCATGGAACGCTCTCAGCTCAAGACGCGCTCCTCAGGTAGAAGAGTACAGTGTATAGGTCTCGAGAACGTATTTCACGGCTTGATCTGTAAAGGCATCGCAGACTAAACGTGAGTTATCAAACAACCACAGCAAACGGTGAAAAACTAAACATGTTGGTGGAAATTGTCACATTTAAATCGGCCATATTGGAATCGTCATTTTTATTTTATTTTTTTTAAATTTTGATACATATTCACTCGAATACTAGTTTATAAACCACAAAACCTTCTTTTGTCGATTTTAGTCGTCAAACGGTGAGATAACATAGTTTTACATTTCTTACAAAAGAAATGCATAGGAATCGCTCAAACTTTGAAATTCTTTGCCTAGGCCTGGAGGGCCGAGTCTCATATACCAATCGACTCAGCTCAACAAATTGAGACAATGTCTGTATATATGCGTGTGTGTATGTGTGTATGTACAATAATGTCATGAAACTATCTCAGAAATGGCTGAACCTATTTTAATGAAACTAGTTTTAAACGAAAGGCCGAACGTGACAATTTAACACTATTACTTTTGATTTTCGATATGTTGTTTACTTTCTATATTTTCTGTGATATGAGTGATTTTGTCATAACGAAACATGCAAATTTATGCAAATAACATTGGACAAAGCAATCACGTCACGCAGAAATAGAAATAGAAATAGAAAGCGTGTAAAAATACCTTTTCAACAAGCTATAGATTGTCAAAATCCGTTTACGAGCGGCGGGGATATTAAACATTTTGTATTTTTATTCCGCGCTTATTAATTTCCACTGACTAAAAATGAGACCGTTACATACATAGTATTGCTTTACTGATGTTTTAGAGGCGATTTTTAATATCGGATATGAAAACACATCTACGTGATTCAGGTAATTCAATTCCGAACACATTTTATGAATTTACTCGAAAATGAATGAACCATTTTCTCAAAAATTAATATGTACGTTTTCTTCAAAGGCAAAATAATGTGTGAGTTGATTTCATGGTGAATTTTTTACTACAATGCATGTATTTTTCCCTTGGATTAGGCGTTGCGTTCAACCGTGAGGTAGATGTTGGAAAGTATATTAATATACAGATCTACAAGTAATCCACTTAGTGGTGAGGTAATAGATTTCTCCTGTAATTATACTCGTAGCATCATCGACAGCAACTGTATTTTTGAATCCCAAAATTCTAGCGAAAATTTGGCTTCTTTTGCAAGATTTATAGCCTACAGGGCATGGCGCAAAAATTACTAGTTATTTATAATAAGGGTGTAAAGAAATAAATATATCGCCTAATATATCTATAAACATAAGGTCACTGCACTAACCATTTACCCTGTAAATAGTTTTTTTGCATTTTAATGCAGAAGAGTGCATCTCGTGAAAACAAGTTCAATATTAAATCCTACTTGGTAAATAAAATTTTTCTAGTCCTGAGAAAATTTGCAAAACGTTTGTAGTATTAGAAAACTATTTCCAAATGTTCACACTCTCAAGATGAAAGGTGTATCCCTCCGAAACGTTGAACTAGGGATAAACTACATCAACTCCAATTTAATTCAGTTGTATTCAGAGCTTTTATATACAATATAATTAAGGAAATTCATGGCTATCTTAGAAAAGTCTTTAATTTAACTGGGTAATATGGAAGCTTGAAGATAAAAATTTTGAAGAGACATTCCACGTGCGTTATTTAAGGGGTAATATACAAAGTTGTGGCGAAAAAGTGAGCTAAGTTCGCGATTTTTTAAAGCGCTTCATGCATTTTTTTTTTTTTTTTGAAAAAGCAAAAGACAATGGTAATGCTATCGAAGTTCGAAAAAACAAGCTGAATTTAAAAAAATATTGAAGGTTGGCGGAGTTATGACCCATCCCCCGTAGCGAGTTTTTTTTGGCAGAAGTTTGCGGAGAACGCCCTCCAAGCCGAACCGCTCAACTGAAATCAAAAAAGTAAAAAGATTATTGAAGCAAAATGTATTGTGGTGTACTTGAACGGATCAGTTTTCCAATAAAAAAAATTTTCCTGCAAAAAAACATGTTAACCAAAAAATTGAGTTTTGTGGTGTTCAAAATTTTAAACAAAAATTCATGGCACCAAAACAATTTTTTTTGGATGAAACCGGAACCGTTAAAGTACACGAGAATGTAAATACAAGCAATTCAAAAAAAAACTTGAAAATCGGATGAATAGGTTTTGCGATATCACGTTCACTGCAACGGTACTTGTCAAACAACTTAGTTCCGAGATAATTGCGTTTAAAGTTTTGTGTTAACTTCACACGCGGAAGAACCAGCGCGCTTGGAACGGCTGTAGTTCGAAATCTCGTGCTCCGATTTGGATGAAATTTCGCAGATATTTTCAAAAGTATGTACTTTCAGAATATTCAATAATTTTTTTTTTTTCGATTTTTTGAGTTCCAACTTTGTATATAACACCTTAAACTCTTTCTATCTCTATTGAATTTTGAATGAAACATGCGCAAATACGTCATTGGAAAGTAAGAACGCCTTCTTTGTGATAATATTATTGAAAATACATATTCCTTATATTGGCTATTATGAAGAATAACGGATCAAAGCCCAAAAATATCAACGAATTAGATCCGGAAAAACCCACTCCAGAAACCACACTCTCGATGGGGGATGCAAGTACATACAATGTTTCTTCTAACTTATCGTTGTCCATTTTTGCTCTATAGGGTAAGGTGGGGCAAATCCGACCGTTGGGTAAACCCGACCCCCCTCTGTTACCAAAAATCAGAAGCACTACGCGAACTAATATCAATGTTGTCGTGTAGAGCATCGAAAATAATCATAATGGTGGTATAACAGCATTTTATTAGTCTACATTGAGATGCTCATACGACAAAAAGCGTGTTTTTACAACTTTTGATTTGACTTTTGTGCATCATTGACTACAGGATATTTCTGATTGTTAAAGTGATTGCATAATAAATGTATGTGTATCTAAATTCTTTGATTTAAGTCCTTAAAAGTGCATAGATAATTTTAGTTCAACCTTTTTCATATATTTTTTAATTGCTTCGTAACGAAAAATGACGCGGTGGGGCAAATCCGACCTCTAAATATTGGGGTAAATCCGACCACTTTTTTGCTAAGAAAATTTTTATTTATCAAATTGAAATATATTTTTATTGTTATTATTTATTATTGTTATGCAAAATTGTTCACATTTACAAACGAAAGACACAAAAACGCGATGATTATAGTATTCGTCGAGCAATTGCTCCGATGCAAATGGGAATATCATTATGTGCTACTGCTTGTGATTTTAGCATTCCAAGATTGTTATTGAGCTCCATTTTCTTCACTTTACAATTCAAAAACACAACATTCATTGATTTATCATTGAAAAACCATAAAATTTGACTAATATCTGCACTAAATCAACAAAAAACATAGGGGGTCGGGTTTACCCCACCATTTTTGAAAACAGCAAAAAAGGAACATTTTTGTAAAACGTTTGTATCTCAAGACATTCCGATGATCAAAATAAAAAGTTATATATAGAAAGTTGCCCAGGAGTCCTTTAATTTGGTATATAAAACGACTTGATCCGATGTAAAATGAGCATTTTACAGCCAAAACTATTTACTAGGTCGGATTTGCCCCACCTTACCCTACTGTGTACAATTCACAATTAGCAGAGAGGCGTTGGATACTTCAGTGAACGTTTCGTTTGAGTTCTGCGTATTTTACAAGCAAATTAGCGAGGATTACAATCAGAGTTTAGGAACCATTCATAAACTACGTAACGCTTTTATCGGGAGAGGGTACGACAAATTGTGACATATGGAAGAGGGGGAATAAGCTAGAACGTTACGTAACATGTTTTCACTGAAAAAAAGTTTTTTTTTTAAAGAATGTATTACTTAATAGGAGATGGGGTACAGAGAATTTGTGACGATTTGTTACATTGGGGGAAGAGGGAATCAATTTTGAGCGTTACGTAATTTATGTAAGGTCCCTTCTGCATTGGACAGATAATTGATCTGACTACATTTTTGCTATCCTGGTAGTTTGAACCATTTCTTTTTCATAGTATTGGTTTGTATAGGACTCATTGATTCATATCCATAGGGTAAAGTAGAAACACCAGATAATCTCAAACGACGCCGTCACGAAAAGAAGAACGAAAACGAAAAATTGAAAACAAAAAAGAATGGAAAATCTAGAAAATCTGTTGTATATTAATTAGCCATTTATCTGATAATGGGATTTTCAAAAACAAATCATAACTTTCTGATACGAATTGGTAAAATCCTGTTTATTCATTTACATTATTCAAAAATTGTGTTTAATTTTATTCTAAATAGTCAAAAAATAACTTTTTTCAGATTCTTCATTGCATGGATTTATTTCATTCGTCTTGTTTATTTTATTAATTTTAAATATTAACCTTAATTTCAGTATGTGATTATTGCATTTTAATTATTGATTTCATTCAGGATTCTTTTTATTCATTTTGTTAATTTGGGTTCATTTTATCTATTTTATTGGTTTTTATTCATTGGATTTGCTTTAATCAGTTTATTGTTTTTGTGAATTTTATTCATATTGTTCTTATAATTTATTTTATTCACTGTTTTCATTCTATGCATGCTATTTGTTTTTACTTGCTCATACATTTCATTCAGTGTCTTTGTTTTAATAATCTGACTATTTTTTCAGTTATATTTTCTTATCCAGTTTATTTATTTGACACAATTTCTTTTATTTCTATTAATTTATAATTTGTTAACTCGCTTAATTTTTTATTTTAATCAATCCATTTCGTTCTGCACATTTTCTTCATTTTGCTCACTTTATCAATTCTATTCCTTTTGTTTATTTGATTCGTTTGGTTTATTCATTCATTCTATGAATTTCATTTATTTTTTTATATTTTTATTTTATTCATTTGATTCATTTGATTCATTTGATTCATTTGATTCATTTGATTCATTTGATTCATTTGATTCATTTGATTCATTTGATTCATTTGATTCATTTGATTCATTTGATTCATTTGGTTCAAATGATTCAAATGATTCATTTGATTCATTTGATTCATTTGATTCATTTGATTCATTTGATTCATTTGATTCATTTGATTCATTTGATTCATTTGATTCATTTGATTCATTTGATTCATTTGATTCATTTGATTCATTTGATTCATTTGGTTCAAATGATTCAAATGATTCATTTGATTCATTTGATTCATTTGATTCATTTGATTCATTTGATTCATTTGGTTCATTTGGTTCATTTGATTCATTCGATTCATTTGATTCATTTGATTCATTTGATTCATTTGATTCATTTGATTCATTTGATTCATTTGATTCATTTGATTCATTTGATTCATTTGATTTATTTGATTCATTTGATTCATTTGATTCATTTGATTCATTTGATTCATTTGATTCATTTGATTCATTTGATTCATTTGATTCATTTGATTCATTTGATTCATTTGATTTATTTTGTTCATTTCTATAATTTTATTTATATCATGATCAGATACTCCACTTATTTATTTTATTCAATTTGTTAGTTTGATTCAATTTAATTTATCCTAATAATTTTATAACTATTTTTAAATATTGTCTAATTTTCTGTTTGATGAACTATTATTAATTTATTTTACATCAATCATTCTAATCATTTTACGATTTTTTTTTCAACTTCGCTTTATTTTTTATTGCGTTTGTTTTTTTTCCATAATTTATCCAGTTTATTCGAGGTTTTATTCGTGCAGGACTAGAAACTGTTGTGTAGGCATGAGTTCTGCAGACTATGAATGATCCAACAGTGATATGTGTAAGAAATATCTCGTTTCACTTCTAGGTGGATTAAGTTGGTTTTTTACGAACTAAATTCGAAATAACTAACTCTTTTTTCAAGAAACAAGTCCGTAAAAAAGTTTGCGAAAGTCGAACTGAGTAGGCGGGTGTGATCAGATGTCTTTTTTCAATCTGGTTTTTTTCCAACAGCTCCTCCAAGATTTTTCAAGACAAGAAAATATATATAATTGTAGTTGTGTGGCAAGTGGAATATACAATGGATTTCCTACCCATCAATGTGGTTCCGTGTCTGGAATTCTGGGGCTAACCCTGGACTACCGATAAACCAGGTGATGCGGATGGCATTCCGCCGGAAACCTCCCCCAAAGCAGCTACAGCAGCATTATGAAAACGTCCTACCATCTACATCATCATCTATACACAACCGAAGCCGAACCACATGAGCTCCAGTCGGATCCAGCAAATTTGTCAGCACCGGTGGTTCTTTTGCGGAAGTTGCCCGGACGAAGTATCTTATCACCGTACCAGTGGCACTTGGTCAGCTGTCAGAACCGTCGAAGAAAAAAGTGGCTGTCACGCATCACGGATGCCGTATAGAAGATAGTTTATGTTGGACCCTGCATTTTTGGTGAGCTCGTTCCGATTATGTTTTACTTTTCAGGCACCATCATTGGGCCAATTTACGACAATAGTTAAGCAACAAAATCTGTATGACATTCCGTGAGCTTGTACACCGAAAGGACATTTTATTTCGTTTTATTTAATATTGCAAAATTCATTAATTTTGCGAAAAAAGTATTCAGAGGCTGTGAAAAAATCGAGCATCATCAGTAGTGAACATTTAAATTGTCAATGAATTTCAAAAATACTTTCTTCCATAAATTGTGGCCTGCATTAAATGTGAATATTATTGTATAAATATGTATTGTGGGTGAATAAGTGTTGCTTGCTTGCTTGTCGCGCTTCCAGTCATTATCGTTTGATGATGCAACGAAAACGAGTCCATAGGGTGTAGCGGCAGCACAGGTTATTCATGCCTTCAACCCGTTGTTGGAGATCCGCAACTTTTTCTCGACGACTTGTTGTTTGGTACTGAAAATAACATATGTGTTTTTGTCAGTTAAAAAGGAAGTCCAGGACATCTTTTGTTTCATTTTGTTGTGGACGGTTGGTTTAAGGCAACATTCCGGATCAGAAAGACTCCATTTCTGTTTAGTTCGTTAAAATCGATCTATTGTAGAGATTTTTTAAAGGAACGGGCTAAAAGCTTTGAATGTCAATATGAATGTTACCGAAAAATTGAATATTCTACCGAAATTGTGATGTCTTCTAGTTTGGGTGGCCTGTTTGAGAAATTTTGATTCAGTTGACATTTTCCGCACAGAGTCGGCTTATGCTGATTTCGGTTTTGGATCAGAGTCGCTCTGGGTTCGCTCTAATATTTACCAAATGCATACAAAAGTGACAGCTCAGAGCGAACCTAGAGCGGCTTGGTTCTAGAAACGAAATCAGCATTAGATGTCTTTTTTCAATATGGTATCGCTTGGGTTTTCAATTAAATCATTGAATTCATTTTGTTTTGTTGCTTTTTCTTGGCTTTATTCATTTTACCAGTTCTACTTATTTTGTCTATTTACTTCATTTTATTGATTTTATTCATTATTGATGTTCGATTATTTTATTTATATCATTTATTTGATTTATTTTATTTCAATTATACTTTTTATTCATTTTATTTATTTTGTTTATTTATTTAACTTTTTAATTTAATCTTTTATTTTATTTGATTTATTCATGCTATTCTTTTAATCGAATTCGTTAGTTTGAAACAATTTAATTTAATTATTTTATTGAATTTGAAAAAAATTATCATTGTTTAATTATGCAATAAATATACTGAAGTAATTTGATGTAAGTTATTAATTTGATTTACAGCTTAATAATATAGAAGTCCTTCTTACTACGAAATCATTATACATGTGTAATTCTCACTCTTTATAAAAGTAGTACCTGACACAATAAAAAATTAAGACGTACTCAAATACCTGTTGTATATGATTCCGATTTGTATTCAAACAATCTCCGGGTAAAATTACCATCAACACGGCGCACCACGAAAAATTGGTCGCCCAATAGAAAAGTGAACGACACAGTTTTAATAAAACATAATTAATGCTCCGCATAGCCGGCTATCTGGAGTTAAAGTTTATTATTTGCCCAATCATATCATATCCTTGGTCTCTAGCAGCGACATATATCGGACTAACATTTCTTTCTTTCCCAGAAGATGTGCTTTCGGACGTTGTCGGCGTCAGTATTGAGTAGCATGCAGGAATCAGTATAGATTGTACGATGTGGCTCATCATGTTACTCCCAAACATGCTGTTCCAATGAACGTTTTGCAATCTCAATTGGTTCTGGTCAATAATGAGAGCGAGTAAAGGCGTATTTTTACCATTTTTTTGTTAACCATTTTTGTTAACGACCTATTGAGTTAATTTGTCAACAGTTTTTTCGGCATTTAATTAGCAAGGGACTGGAAGGTGCTCTAAGCTTGCATATATGATCCTTCCACGCTTTTCTAAACTTTCTCCTTTCAACACCTTGCTCTCCCTTGAGTACTATGGCTCTAAATATTGAAAAATATACTTCACCTTCCAGTCCCTTGCTAATTAAATGCCGAAAAAACTGTTGACAAATTAACTCAATAGGTCGTTAACAAAAATGGTTAACAAAAAAATGGTAAAAATAGAACTTACCGTGATGGGGATTCATCGTTGCAGCGTTGGGTGAAAGCTGCCGACACCGTGCAAATCAGCAACACATGTGACCATATTGTCACACACGCTGAGACAGTCACAATAGTCGATAAAATAAAATCACTCAGGCAGGCAATTGGTGAGGGAACAAACAAAACTGGCTCATTCAATGAGTTTCAACGTCGCAAATGCTTAGTGTGGAAGTTTACCGTGACTTAACTTTTTGTCGGTTCCGACAGCATGAAGTAACAAGTTACTTTACGCTTGTTCGGACATGCCGTAGACTCAGGTGATTCGCATTTCTAATGCCAAAAGACCTTGACCACTACGGTAGCAGACAAAGGGTTAAGTCGCCGGTGAGCTCTAAGCTTGCATATATGATCCTTCCACGCTTTTATAAACTTTCTCCTTTCAACACCTTGCTCTCCCTTGAGTACTATGGCTCTAAATATTGAAAAATATACTTCACCTTCCAGTCCCTTGCTAATTAAATGCCGAAAAAACTGTTGACGAGTAAAGGCGCTTTAACCGAGGCGTTTTAGCTAGGGCAAGGTGTAAATACCTCTGTCCCATCACAAAGGACCAAAGGAATGACATTAACCATCTTAGCCAAGTCACTTCCAACGATTTATTATATCCCCTTCAAACTGAAACGGTCTGTACGGTTGTCCTCGTTTCTTCCTTTTTTAAGATTCAAAACAATTCGTTAATTGAATTATTCATTAAATGAATGATTTAGTTGCCGTCTAATTTTGAAACATCTTCAAACCCAACTCTGCACAGTAGGCCTGGCCGTTTTAATATTTGCGACATATGAAAATATGCTTCAAATATTAATATTGACAAAAAACACTAGAATAGAATAGAATAGAACCAAGTCCGTAAAAAGTTTGCATAAAAGTTGAATATTTTCGGAATGGGGTTAACTCGATGTCTGAAGTCATATTGATATCCAAGATGGTGACTTCCGGTTTTGAAAAATTCTCTATAGCCTCAACAATATGGGTATTTTTGGAACTGGATTGGCGAGTGCATGACGAGAATCGGTGTATTGAGCCATTTCGTTATCCAAGATAGCGACTTACGTTTTAGATAAATTTTCTAAAGCCTCAACAAGCTGGCTATTTTGTGCTAGGCGTTGACTAGTACATGATGAAAATCGGTATCTGATGCTGATTCGAAACCCAAGATGGTGAATTCCGGTTTAAATTTCCACATTGTTAGCGTTATCATGAATATTGCTCAACCGCATGTCGCCATCTTGGATTTCAAAAAGGTTCCAATTGTCCATTTTCATCATCTACTTATCAAGCCCGTCCAAAAAATGCCCCCCATATTGTTAGGGTCACCGAGAATATTGCTCAACCAACGAATTTTGATAAGAATGTAAAGAAAACTTTTTTACGAATTAAATCCAAAATTTACGAAATAATCAAATTTACGAACCCCCGGTTCCCGATCAGAAACACATAACAAGAATATTTCAAAACTATATCTCGCGTTGTTACTTGTTATAATTTTCTGTTATTTTAACTACTAACGAGACCAAATTTATAACATGATATGTTACGAAAATTGCATTCTGTTATAATCTTGTTATTTCATTCTGATCGGGTTTGGTTCGTAAATGGAGGTTACAGTGTACAACGAAAGCAGACTAATGAAGTAAAAGAAAAGAATACATGTAACATACAATCAAACAACTTGTACTCATCTAAATGCTAGTAAATGATAATTATTTACCATTAACGACAATTATATTCTATTTGAAATTTCTCAAACTATACTGAGCGGGAGTGGAAGATTCACGTGCGCCAGTAAATTAATCGTATGTTAACTAATCTGTTCTCCCCGAATAAATCAAATCGAATGCTCGAATTAAACATCGGAAAAAAGTGATCGGCGAATCCTAGGAAGGAAAAAATTGAAAGCGGGACAATAAACTACCCACTATTCTATAATATGCGCCAGTTCGGTATCCATTCCCTGACCCAGTTGTCACAATTACTCATATCAACACATACAGAGAAACATACAACTAGCACACAATAAGTGTTCAGTAGTACCAAAAACTACAATTATTCTTACACCAACACTAATAGGCTTCTGCTTTTAGATTTCTTAGTGGTTTATCGTTACTTTGGGCTGATGCAGAGTATGAAAAATACAAACATAAAAGAGGCCCATAACCCCGCTCCGTCTCCTCCATGCACCACTCTCGAGGCAAAATGCAACAACCATCTTAAAGCAATTGTCTGTCAGAGATTCTTCAAAACTGATGCACGAAATATGCTTGATGATGTTTGCAATATTGTCAAGCCCATCCACATAGCGAGGACAGAGGTCGGGTTCGGGGTTTTGAAATTTAAAATTCTCGGGATTTTCATTTTAAAATTCATGGATGCGAATTCCATTCCGAAAAAAATTAGTAAATATTATATAAAACAATTGAGATGATCTTTTCACACCGTAAATCAGTGATATTTTTCGCTACAAATGAAAGTTTTTCAAGCACCTGAAAGAATCTATCCTCGTGCATAACAATACCAGATAATTACATTCGTAAATCCTACCCAAGAATCGCATCTTCCCAATGCGTGCTCGCCAACCCTTCTATTTAGCAACGCAGTTTCTAGCAACCGAAGTGGTGTGGTGGGATTAATCCTAATCTTATCGTGTTCATAAATTTTCTACTTTTAGTAGTGCTTCCCTCCGCGAACATCCCAACACAGAACCTTGACAGTGGTATCGCTTCGCAGCTCTCTGCCGTGTGTGCGTGTGTGTGTGTGTGGTAGGTGTTTACTCTCCTAACTCGCAGCTTTATTCCGCGTAGATAGAAAATCCCGCCGAACACCGAAACCGACCTACAATTACCGACAGTTGGGCGAGCATTCGATCGTCCTGTGGCGAGGAATAACTTTGAGGCGGAAAACAAAATAATTAACTCTGAGCTCCGATGCTCACACATTACGCTAACCGGTTTGCCGCGAACGATATAATAATAATATAGTTGTATAGAAAACTAACTTCATCCTCATAGACCGTAGAAAACCGTAGCGTAGCGGTACAAATAGTTGGGGTGCAAGTTTGCCACCGGAAATAAATTATGATATGCGAAGTGCGAACCGGGTGCGGGTGGGAGGTTTCTTCGTTCGCCTAGGTCTAGGAATGCTGCTAGGCACGGGGTGATGGGGTCGCATTGTTATTTGTACAAAAACGCATTGCACATTCACCGACCTACACTTAGCTTTGCATACGTATGTATGTACGTACATATATGGGGAACGCGAAATTGGCCGCTAATTAATTCCCGGGAAGCATTTACCCTCGACTGTCGAGCTGTACTTAAACCACAGTTCGCGGTGTGCGTTGGTTGGTGGTGCCACACACTGAAATAGGTAGGAAGTTTTAAACAATTTGCAGTTCTTTGCGTTTGCTCTGAAAGGGAAAGTTTCTTGTTGCACTTCCATCCACGCCATTTCTAATTGGTCATTTAGAAGGGCAAATTGTTTCCCGGGTTCACCTGTTGGATGGTAACAGGAAAACGCATGCAAGGTTTTGTTCCACGAATGGTTATCGATGAAATTCAAACGGAATCTGTTACGTGATTAATTCCGCAACTCTCACATACTCCAATGCCTTGGAATGAGAATAATAACTTCAAGCTAATTGAATCTTCATAATTTCATGACATTTCTAAAAGTGACTTCCACACTCTCCCACGAGGCAAATTAATCTTCGTGTTCCAACACCGGCCTCAGGGGGACAACAACACACGAATTCAATTTGTTCTCCCCAAAGTGGAGATAAATTATCTTCGTTGGTTTATTTATGTATTTTTTTTTCGAGAGGTTTCATCGAAATGACCTCTCATAAAATGTGTTTCTGGGCCAACACCGGAACTCAGCAGAACCCGCACGCACAGCCCCGTTTTCGGCGGAGGATTATTATCAGCAGTGTGCGTGTGCATAAGCCTTGTGTCAGCTTTAAAGTCGACTTGTAATAAATTTCACACCGACTTTGCCCGGTTTGGTCTCCGCGTGGTACGGGAGGTGTCTGTTGTGTTTACCCAAGGCGACGGTTTTCGGTCCGGTTTGCCTGAACCCAAGCTGGCACGAGTGTGAGTGGACGAATTATATGCTTTTTGGGGGCTTCGCAAGATTGCAACGCGCGAAGCAGAATCCTACAAATGACTACATGGCACAATAATCATAAATAAAGTAGGTGGCGGTGGTTGTGGGGTTTGCGTGGGTTTATTTTGTTTTATATGGATACTGGATGATAAAATTTAATTAATATGTATTTGAGAGAATAAATCTTGCTTTTTGGAGTAGCCCGAAAAGGGCTTCGTTTGTTGATCAGGCGGAACTTTTGAATTATTTTGACAAAGAAAGCAAAGCTGCTAGTTCCGTGGCGAGGCGAAACGGTTGAGCATAGAGATGTCGTCCACAATAAATTTATAACGTTCACCATCGCGACCAGGTTCAGTAAACAAACCTGGTTGCGTTTTCAGGGTAACACCAAAAATATGTGACCTTGGATTTTCAACAATTAACTAAACGCTATCATACTTTAATGGCTCGTCGGGGAGAATCGTCTCGTAAATACTGGCAAACACATCGCCCACACAAGCCATATTGAAGCTGGAAGAATTCTCGCGTGAATCAACAATGTAAATTTCCGCGCAGTAAAATGTACCATAAAACTCAACCCGTTGACGACAACAGATACATTCTGGAAAATATAACTTTTATGAAGCTTGTTTAGAGATGCAATAACCGAGATGAATCCGTCATTTTTAAGAGGTGAGTAATATTTTTACAACTCCCAAATCGCGGCGCACAGTTCGCATCAGCTGGAGCAGGAAAAACATATTCCGCTGGACGTTTGCTAATAAAAGTTAAACGGTTTGATGGTTGGTATCGTAGACAACAAGCGGGTGGGTGCTGAAGTTTTATAGTAATAGCCTTGAGATTGTCTGCATTTGTTTATCTTTCCCGAAAATTCGTACAGTTGGTATATGAAGCATCCGACGTGACTCACCTCGTTTTCACCTCCTTCGATTGCCATTCGGAATGTTTATCGAAGCTGATGAGAATCGCGGCGATTTCCTGTAAGAGAAAAATAGACGAAAAACACAATTAGGTTGATAGCATATTGAAAAACAATTGTGGACAAATAATCGATACATTCCAGAACAATAACTGATCCGGAATACAGGACACATTAATCGTGTTCTACCAACATAAACATATTGGTTATATCAAAACAACAAACATTTTTGATAGACTCCCATCACTAAAACTCCACTTTTTTCATTTTGTCAAATTATTCAATGTTATTTCATCATTTTTCATTCTTACATTTTTTCACATGTTCCATGTTTCTTTTTTCTGTCTGTCTAGTTTTCGAAAATTTTATTATTTTAGTTTTATATACATCATGTATCACTATTTTCTATTTTCTAACGTTCTGTATTTTTATTTTTCAATTTTATTTTTTTCTCTTTCCACATTTTATTTATTACTCCTTTGTTACTGTTCTATCATTCTATGTAACTGTTTCTCCTTTTTTCTATTATGCCCGACTTGGTCACACAATTAGACACAAAATCTCCAACAAAACACAACATTTGTTCACAAGCAAACATCGCGTCACTCGTTGATGTCCCGCAAGTATATGAACAGAGCTTCTGTGATTGCGTAACATCATCCGAGCCATGTGTTAACACCAGAAGTATTCAGTTGCAGAGCTAGCGTCCATTTGTATAGCCAAGCTTATGCGCCAGATATTGAATGGACGAAGTTGAAAGGCAAATCTTTTACATATTAAAATAATTTTCTTTTAATGAACAATATCATTTAATAATGATTTTTTTTCATTTTCAAATGGTGTATATGTTCATCGATCTATGGTCTTATCTGTTTTACTATTTTCTATATCCTTATGTATCTACCTTGAATTTTTAAATTCTTCTAACTTTCTGTTTTTCTATTTTTCTGCGTTCTAATTGTTCAGTTTATTAAACTTCTTCTTTTTTCATAGCTCTTATTTTTATATTTATCAATTTATCGATTCATCTGTTTTACAATTCCTAAATCCTTCCATTTTTAAAAGTTTCATTTTTTACTGTAATAATCTTTGTTTTTATTTTATTGAATTCTCTTTTTTAATTTTATATTCTTCTATTTTTCTTGATTTCAATTTTCATGTTTATCTTCTTTTAGGTTGAATTTTCTATTTTCCTATTTTCAATTCGTCTGATTTAAAGTTTTTCTATTTTGTGTACATTTTTATTTTTTATTTTTTATAATGCTTTTTGATAATGAGAAAAAAGAAACAAGGTTGCGAATTTTTCTGTTTTTCTTCATTTAATTTTTCTTTTTCCGTTTTTTATTTATATTTTCTCTTTTCATTGTTTTTCTCATTTTTTCATTTATCTATTTTGCTGCTTTTGCTTTTAGCTCTTGTGCTATTTTTCATAGTGCAATTTTTATGTTTCTAATTCTTTGTATTTCTATTTTACTGTTTGTTCTCATTTAAGTATCCATATTTTCTTATATTTTTAAAATATTTATTTTTCTATTTAGTTTTTTTTGTTTTAGCTTATTTTCGTCTGCCTATTTCCGTTACGAGGACGACTCCACTGGACTAGATATCAACTCATCAAATCATGGATCGCGGGTAAACAGCTTTACTTCCTTTCCGAAGGAAAGCGTGGCCACAGATTTTTTCTCCTCAGAAAAATCTCAACAACTTCGGCTGGGGCTGAACCCAGACCAACTGGGGCGAGTAACGGTCACGATTACCACTCATCACTGGCGCCGTCGTTCTATTTTGTTGTTTTCTATTTGTATTTCTTAGATTTTTTTCTGTTTGTTTTTATATTTGTATTTGTTTAATTTTCAGTAATTTTTGAATGCTTGTTTTTTTATTTTTCCATTTTTATATTTCTATAGTTCTATTTCACTGTTCTTTTTTTCAATTTTTCGTTCTCGCTTTTCATCTTTTTTGATATTTTTAATATTTTAGTTTTGACGTGTATTTCAACATTCTTATTTTTATATTATTCTACTACCTTTTTTCGTTTTGCTGCTTCTTCTACGATTTAGTTTCTTTACTTTAATATAATTTTATTACTCCATAATCCTACTTTAATTTATTCAATTTTTCTTTTTTCATATTTTTTATTTGCTGCAATAATCTTCATTCAAATTGTTCCATTTTTTTACTATTTTTACTGCTTTAAATTTTTCTTTTAATAATTTAATAGCATTTTAGACCACGTAACTCAAACTGCCACTTTGTACTCCATGGATTAACACAGGCCATTTTTGTCATATTTTTGAATTCTATGTTTCTATGTTTCTATGTTTCTATGTTTCTATGTTTCTATGTTTCTATGTTTCTATGTTTCTATGTTTCTATGTTTCTATGTTTCTATGTTTCTATGTTTCTATGTTTCTATGTTTCTATGTTTCTATGTTTCTATGTTTCTATGTTTCTATGTTTCTATGTTTCTATGTTTCTATGTTTCTATGTTTCTATGTTTCTATGTTTCTATGTTTCTATGTTTCTATGTTTCTATGTTTCTATGTTTCTATGTTTCTATGTTTCTATGTTTCTATGTTTCTATGTTTCTATGTTTCTATGTTTCTATGTTTCTATGTTTCTATGTTTCTATGTTTCTATGTTTCTATGTTTCTATGTTTCTATGTTTCTATGTTTCTATGTTTCTATGTTTCTATGTTTCTATGTTTCTATGTTTCTATGTTTCTATGTTTCTATGTTTCTATGTTTCTATGTTTCTATGTTTCTATGTTTCTATGTTTCTATGTTTCTATGTTTCTATGTTTCTATGTTTCTATGTTTCTATGTTTCTATGTTTCTATGTTTCTATGTTTCTATGTTTCTATGTTTCTATGTTTCTATGTTTCTATGTTTCTATGTTTCTATGTTTCTATGTTTCTATGTTTCTATGTTTCTATGTTTCTATGTTTCTATGTTTCTATGTTTCTATGTTTCTATGTTTCTATGTTTCTATGTTTCTATGTTTCCATGTTTCTATGTTTCTATGTTTGCATGTTTCTATGTTTCAATGTCTTTATTTTTTGTATTTTTCTATTCTTTAAGTTTTCTATTTCACAATTTCCTCTTTTTCCTTTTTTCTTTTGCTTCATTTCTCAATTTTCCTGCTTTCCTGCTTATATGTTTTTCTTCGCATCTATTTCTTTATTTTCTATCTTTCAATGTGTTTACATTTCTCTTTTGCATATTTTCTATTTTCATTTCTCTCTATTTTTTAATATCATCCATTTAAATTCTTGAATTTTGAATGTTTTCAATGTAAATAGTTTCTATTATTTTTTGCATATTTTTTAAAATAGTCTGTTTTGCTCATTTTTTATTTTTCTGCTTTTCTTTTTTGCAGTTATTCTAAATGCCCAATTCTCTATTTTAGTATTTTTACATTTTTCTATTCTTGAAAATTTGCATTTTTTTATCTATGTATTTATGTATTTATGTATTCATGTATTTATGTATTTATGTATTTATGTATTTATGTATTTATGTATTTATGTATTTATGTATTTATGTATTTATGTATTTATGTATTTATGTATTTATGTATTTATGTATTTATGTATTTATGTATTTATGTATTTATGTATTTATGTATTTATGTATTTATGTATTTATGTATTTATGTATTTATGTATTTATGTATTTATGTATTTATGTATTTATGTATTTATGTATTTATGTATTTATGTATTTATGTATTTATGTATTTATGTATTTATGTATTTATGTATTTATGTATTTATGTATTTATGTATTTATGTATTTATGTATTTATGTATTTATGTATTTATGTATTTATGTATTTATGTATTTATGTATTTATGTATTTATGTATTTATGTATTTATGTATTTATGTATTTATGTATTTATGTATTTATGTATTTATGTATTTATGTATTTATGTATTTATGTATTTATGTATTTATGTATTTATGTATTTATGTATTTATGTATTTATGTATTTATGTATTTATGTATTTATGTATTTATGTATTTATGTATTTATGTATTTATGTATTTATGTATTTATGTATTTATGTATTTATGTATTTATGTATTTTTGTATTTTTGTGTTTTTTATGTTTGTTTTTCTATCATTTTTTCTTATTATTCTTTTTGTCTGTTAATTTATTCCTTTATTTTTCTGTAATTCGATTCCTCTATTTTCCCAGTTTTATGTTTCTATCTTGTCATAATTTCTTATTTTTCTAGATTACTCTTCTTTCTATTTGTCTGTATTTTTATTTTCCTACCGTTCTCTTTTAAATTATTTCATTTCCATTTCTTTATTTTCCTGTCGCTTCATATACCTTTTTACCGTTGCGCTACTGCATAATTTTAATTTTTTTTCATGCACCAGTTTCGACAATAATTCTGTTCTAGGCACTTTCTCTTCGTTTTCTTAGCAAATTCCTACTATTTATTTATTCATCTCATTATGTTCTTTCATATCTCTTTTTTCTTTGATTATAATCTAATTAGTTTCTCCCTTAAGGGAATTTTTCAGCTCTCCTATTTACTTACTCTTCTTGATTTGTTTAGTTTTCCATTTCCCTCCTTTCTAATTTTCTACGTTTCTTCTGCATTTTTCTATTTCACTATTTTGTATTTTCCATCTTTTATTTTTTATTTATTTTCTAGTTGTTTCTATTTTTTCTATCAATCCTTTTCTCGTTATCATTCTTTTTTAATTTCAGCATTTTCTGATATATTTTCTACATTTTATCTTTTTTAAATTTCCATCCCCTATTGCCTTGTTTTTATTTTTTTCATTTCTCCTTTTATTTTAATGTCTGCAATTAGCTATTGATTTAATTACTGTTTATTCTATCTATGCCTTTAAATGCTCTGCTCTTTTATTCTGCTAAGTCTAGTTATGCTGTTTATTTTGCTTTTTTAGTTTATCCTGTCGTGCATTATGTTTATTCAGTTTATTTTGTTAGTTTTGTCCATTCTGACCATATCTTAACGAGTACGTAACGAGTACCAACATTTCCCTTCATATAATCCTTTTATGAATTTCCAATGAACATATTTATAGATGGGCAATAAATCTCCAGCCGAATTTCGGTTCGTCTCATTTTCGAGCGTTCAATTTCCCATCATTCATACACTAAACGATAGCAACAAAAGCAAAAAAGCGTGAACAACCAAAACCTCCAACCCCACAGCCTGTAGCACAACCCATCTACACTCGGTGATTACAACGACGACGATGACTACGGCTACGACGACGAGAACGACGGTGATGATGATGATGATGTTTTCCAACGACGCCAACGAGGACGAGAACGACGACGATGAAAAACCACCCGCACCAGGAGTGACCCGATTTTTGCGCTATCCTTTTCCCCACGATCCAACATTCCCACGCTATCACAGTCACTCCCACGACTCTTCTGTCTCGTAATCCGACTGTTGCTATCTCATCATGTTTCTCTCAGTGACTCGCTTTTCCCCCAGTTCATCCCACCGACCACCGACCCTGCAATCAGAGAGGAGCATCCTCCGTTTCTCATCGTCACTTCGGTTGAGCTTGGAGCATCAAACGAGCGCATATAATTATTTCAAATAGATTTTTCCGGATTTGCTTCCCACCACCATCACCACCGAGTGTATGTATGTATCACGACGTCGTTCTCGGAGTGCTCGTCGTGTTTCACGGAACGGGCGGAAAATATTCTTATTTGGACCTTTCTCGTCGTGCCTTCTCGGAAGGACTCGGTCGGTCTCCGAGCGTGGGAGGATTCGTGGATAATAGGGCTCTTGCTGCCGCTTCTACTGCTGCTGGATGGATTGTGCGCTGCACAACTATACCTACTCTATACCGTTTGCCCCACTATACCGTACTGATACAGGCAGGCAGGTCGTTCACTGATTGTAGAAGAAACATTTGCCAACCACCGCCGCGGTAGCTGCTGGTATCGCCTTCTTGACCTCGTTTCTCGCTTCGCAGTGGCGGAAGAAAAATGAGAGGGAGGTGGCCTCGTACGGTAGTCGTTCGCACGGTAAGGTGCCGTAGAGTGGAAAGTTGTGGTAGTACATAAATATTGGGGAATAGTGCTGGCGGTAGTGTCTGATGCTATATAGTGGGATTTTGTGAGACTAGTCCAGATGGCATCGGACAACTTTTCAATGGGAGCGTATCAATGATTCAAGGAGCTGACCTCTATATTGGTATATATCCGAGCTTCCTCTCCCAGTTATGATCTAATTAGGCCATTTAGATGTAATGATGTGTAGTTTCTTGTAATTTTAGAATATACAGGTACACACCTAGAAAAACTCACGTAAATTTATGTCTCTTGAGCCTGACATATACGAGCATCAAAAATGACATAGTTAACGTTTCATTTGACGTTTATTTTCGTAAACCACGTACTTTTACTCCACATATGGCGTTTGTTTTGAATGGTAATAAGTGTAATTCTATGTCACTACGCATGAAAAGTGCATTTTTCATGTAAAATTTAATGGAACACGGTCACATTTCGTAATTTTTTTGCATTACGTTTTGTTAAACTATATCAAGTTTGAAATTACGTCAGCGATAAAATTCATATTTTTTGGTGTGTATGATACACGCGGTGACATCGAAACATTAAATAAGGTTCACAATTTAAAACAATCGATATATCAAATGGAACTTTTTGCCGATACGTTAGACTGGATTCCATTATTTCTGTGCTCTTCCCTTCCGGTGTTTAAATATACATTTTATATGAAATATTGGAATAATTACATACGATCTGAAAAATCCATAACAATTCTGAATTAGGGCATTTTCAGACCAAATGACATTAGGGTACTCCCTAATGTCATTTGGTCTGAAAATGTTTTAATTATGCCTTGTTTATTTGAATGTAACACAACATAGATGTAACAGCACAATGAAAGGAAACGGTCGCATAATAATGCGAATATTTCCATTGTATATTATATCAAGTCTTTCGTATCTTGACAAAGAAATTTAAATAATGTCATTATGTTCACTTAACCATAGTTCCAGTTATGAGGGCCTTGAGCTCAAACAACTTTCGTGACATACGAAAACAAGGTTCATACATATTAATCAGCCGACAGTTAAAAATATAACTCTTTAAAGGAAAACTAGCTTGACTATATTTTCAATTACACGATCAGATTCAGGAACCAGAATATATTGGCTCAAATGACACGCACCCCGTATGTAGTCGGGGGCGCCGATTCCACGCAGAACAGTTATTTTACATAGATTTCAACACGATTTTCAGAATAGCAACGGTATTTTTTGCATTTGTTTCTAAATTTTTTACACGGGTTTTTTACACGGGTTTCGCAATTTATGTGGTTTAGCAAAATTCTCCATAACACAAACAATGTATTTTGCTGAATGGGTTTAACGAGTGGATGCTAGAGGTCAAAATACTAGTAGATTTCCAAGATGACTATTTCCGGTTTAGTAAAATTTCGTATAACTTATACAATATGAGCATTTTCGAAATTGGTTTGATGAGTAAAAGGTGTAGGTCTGACGCTGTTTTGAAATTCAAAGTGGCACCTACCGCTTTCGTGATTTTTTTTTAAATTTTTTAAAGAACGCTGAAGATTGATTAGTGACGTGGTTTCGAGATTTCAGATAACGTCTTCTGACTGAGCAAATTTCTTTGTTTATAACCCCAACAGATGATGCTACTGGTCGACAATGACTGGGCAGTGCGTAAGCCTCTTGTACCTGAAGGCATAAAATAGACCCCACTTGCGGTCCTTAGCTTCCTGCCCAGTAACTCCTAGCCCTGGCCTCCTCGTGGCGTCGACTGGGATACGAGTAACCTTAGTGAAGATCGGGTAACCAACCCCGGTGGGAACTTTGGTCGTATGCTGGCAGGGAAGGGGGGGGGGTTACCCTTCTTCGGAAGGTGTAAACCTGTCCTGGTGTCCAGGTGGGACCTTAAGCAGTCCTGGCACGACGGCCCACCGGCGAGACAGGTGGTTGGCGTAGGCCCTATAAGCCGCCCCTTAAAAAACCCACATAACGAACAATACAGAAGAGAATACGACCCAGAACAATCGGTAACGACCCAGACGACGAATAAAGGATCACGATTGGAAACTCGGAACATGGAACTGCAGATCGCTCGGCTTCGCAGGATGTGACAGGATAGGACCCTTCGCAGACTGCGTGGCTGGCGACGCGCGGCCATGGACCGAGCGGAATGGAGGAATCTTTTGTATACGGCACAGGCCACTTCGGCCTTAATCTGTTAATAAATAAATAAGATGATGCTACTAGTTTTTCAAAAACTATAGCTACTATGTACCCGCTCGGGAAGTCGAGGTTGATGGTGTAGTCTCCAATGATAGTTATAATTTGATGTACAAGGTTAGCCGTAATAGAGAGTCCTTAAATTAACCGATGAAAATACCGGATTGCCAGCTATCTTACCCTCACCCTTCTGGCGACTCACAAGAAGAAACATCTACTGGAGTGACTAGAAGTTGTAGGAAGAGGAGGAACATTTCCTCTGGTAAACTTCCTTATCCATAGAGTTCTGAATGTGGCATTTCTTCAAAGTACTGTAACAAACCCAAAGAAAGTAGCTCCTGATCTCGGAGGATTAAAACCAGACAAGGACTTCCCAGTACTGCCCAGTGCACAAAAAACCTTTTTTTAGTCTGACAATCTCCGGGCTGGAGTTATTAAATTCTCTGACTTTGTGCACTGGATAATAACTTTCAATGTGACTATGTTTAACTTTCCTGCCTACAGTACGAACATTTTTATATCAGTTAAGCCCCTTCCGGCGATCATATTATTCATTGGCTGATTCATCGAACTACGAAATTTTGTCTTAGGGGAATTGATGTGAGTCGGGATTTCATTCGTGTGCTGTCCAGGCTTATGTTCACATATTACACGTTATATGCGCATGTTTAGCGTATGTGACTCAAGGAGATCTCTGTATTAGTGGTAATGGAACGTACGACTAATACAGTAAAGGTTGAGCTTAGTTAGTGGATTCCCTTCGGATCTGGGGAAGACCACCATACGTTCCGGTACGAGATATACTGGCAAACCCAAACCATCCCTATATAAACTTGTCTAAACATACTTTAAAGTTATCCATATCCAAATTTAGCCCGTTTCTCTTTTCGTGTACTTCAGAAATCTCCTGTTTCGTCTAAGGGGTACCCCCTGCTGCTGACCTTCACCAGATTCTTACTATGAGACCGTTATTGACTGCCACTGGATGCCTGACGGTGCAAGGCTGCAAATGGGAAGCCGATCCCTTTTTGAAGGATTTCCTGCAGGTTCGAATGAGACCATTCAGTGTCCCAGTTCGTGATGCCTTAGTGTGGATGATCTGTCATTTGGCATACAGTTGCACGTTGATGTTATTTTTTGCCACGTCATCGTTGTCCGCTTTCTCCCCTGATCCTGATACGGTTACAACACGGAAGTTAGAATTAATTATCTTGGAAATATCTTTCTCAAGCCTGTCTCTAATATTCTAATTATCCAGTAAAAGAATTCTGTTAACCTCCTTTATAAATCATACTGTATTACCAGTTTTAATCAGGCTTCCCATGAAGATCGACAAGTTTGTGCCTGTGTACAAAATTTTGTGCACGCGTTCAACCTCAAACATGCTTCGTCCCGATGTACATGTTCGCCTCGAATGTCGAACCCAAACGAACGATGGGCAACCTCTAGTTCAAACATCCGTGTGCGTACACGAGAACGGTTCACACAAGGTAAGAAGAGTCAACGCTAGTGACTATGAAAATGAGAAGGATAAAACTGATGCCACGAACCTGTACGTACGAGAGTTGTACACACACCGTGTACGTACATGGAGTTCGGTTATGCAGATGAACATGTGCACGGGTTTTGGTACGAAATATCGTGTTCGAGTTCGTACACAAAATGTGGGTTTAATATGAGCGCAGAACCAGAGCGAACATTGTGTACGATATTCATTTGGGAAGACTGGTTTTAATATAGTTACAACAATGCATTGTTCCGAATCCGACATAGCTAAAGTTTACGCCAACTTGTGTTTTTTAAATATTTGAATAGTACAGCTTGGTTCCGTATTTGGCAAGTATAACATTTTCAGGGTACCAAAAACGACCATTTCTTCATCTATATTTTTATTTGATTATTTTATTTTTGGATTTGTTTTGGGGTTCTGGTACCATCTCCATCATGCATATAGCGTGGAAAACTCTAATGGATTATGCAACATAATATGTTTGAATTACGCTTTAGAAATTTAATGTTACATTTGATTGACAATAAAATATAATACAATAGACAGTATAAATCCCAACTCTATTTAGAGGTTTATTACATAGCTTGTTAGATTTCTAATCTTATTTGATTGACACACCTCAATACGTTAGTTCGACTAAGCCGTAGGTCTTTTACTTGTTTACAATAAGTAAACGAACTAAAGCAACTAAAATGTATTTCTTCCCGTTGACTTTAAACGCAGTTTGCAGTTTGAGTTGAGTGTATGTCGAAGACTGTTTGTTGATATTACAGTAGGTTGAATTCTCTAAGTGCCGTCTAGTTAAAAATCTGGCACGTAAGAATCTGACCAGGGTAAAGAATTTACACAGCAAACAGTAGTCACCAAAGCCATAATACTGCAGTTTTCCCCATCTACGCCCAGTTAACACAAATAACTGCTCCTGTGGTTAAATGTGGGGGTATAATGAGAAAAGTATCGTTTACCGTCTGTTATTTCTATTATGTCAAATGGGGTCGAAACTTAAATGTCTAGAATAGAAATCGAACGGAATGGTTGCGACCTTTATCATAATACCAGAAGTTGAGGCTTTAGAGCATTTCGTCATTCATATTAAATTATATCATTTTCTTGTACATAAATCCCTAATATTCATCAATCAAATATTATTTAATGTTCCTTGTTAAACATGAAAAAAAATTGAATTTCTAAGGAATAAAATAGTAGTAGGATTTACTATCGATAAAATTCAGATAAATAGTTTGTTTAATATTTAATCTCGAATCCACATTTTGTCATTAAATAGCGCATATCAACTCCATTTAACAAATATTTTTTTATTTAATTTTCCATTTCTAGTGTGAAACACGTTCAGAAATCACATGACAGATGTTTGATTTTAGGAAAAATAGGGGAGGGCAAGTATAAGTGCTTTGGATAAAAAATGTGGTTTATAGACCTATAGTCATAAAATGTGTGATTTCCTAGTTTTACCGATGACGAATCTATTTCTGTTTTGTTCCTGAAGATATTCTACGTTCTACAAGGTACATTGAATAAATATTGATTGATATATGCACGAAATAACGATAAAATTCAATATAACTGACAAAATGCCCTTGAATTCCAACTTTTAGTCTTCTGATAAGGGTCGCAAAAGTTTCGTTTGAAATTTGAATTTTTTCCTTTAAAAACTGCAAAATATATATGATTTGCAGTATAGAGCAGAATGGTTATTAAGAATAAGAGATTATTGGGACTAAATGTCTCAAAACTTCAACTTCCCGTATTTTCGAGAAACAAAATTAATGCCATTGAAATGCTAAAAATGTTTCCTTTAAGAAAAGCTATAAATTGTAATGTTTTAAGCCTTGCTTCAAAAGTTACAGCATTTATTATATTTTTCCTCATATTTTTTTATAACTTCAAGCATAGTGATGTGAAATTTAGCATCCAAGTTTACTTTGAAATTTGTTACTTTGAGATTTCAAACAGCCCCAGTTGCTTAATCATCAGGGTGTTTTTGGTGTTTGCGAAATCTTGAGTGTAGGTGTGCGTGAATGCTCGCTATTGCATGTTCGCCTGTGTGTATCATCGCGAAGGGCTCGAGCGTTTGCGTATTAACGTCCTCGATCACACGGACCTTTTTCTACTTCGTAAGTATGGAACTTCGGGTGTATAGATTCTATTATATAACCATGTATTCATTTGCATATTAGCGAATTCTCGAATATTTGCGCGGACCACGAATCTGATGTTTAATTATGAGCATACGGCTCAGATGTTACAACTGAAGCCGTGCACCTAGCGTGCTAGGAACAAGGGTAGTGGTTTTCGGATGCGACCAATTTCTCATTGCGTTCACCAGACTTCCAATGTAGTTCCGAGTGGGTGATCGCAATCGCATGTTAGAGTTTGTGAACAGGTTTGTATTATCGCGCAGGACTCGACCGTTGGTATGTTAACGGGTCACGTGGGCATGTCTGTCGCGTGTAGGTAACTTTGCGGGTATAAATTCGTTAACCGCCAACCGCGTGGAATGATCGCGCAAACCGCGAATTTGAGTTTACGGTTCGGATCTAGAAGGTTCTCCCGCCCCCATATCTCTTGAGAATCCGACATTGGCTTTCTTTGAATTCTAGTGTATAGAAGTTTATTTTTTTCGCGACCAAGATTGACGGCATGGACGTAGGCTGCTCAGATCAAAGGTAGAGGCTTCCAAACATGACCTTTGATGTTCACGTGGAAACGAGTATGATCGTATTTGAGACGGTGTATATAGATTCGTACTAAAATATTAACTTGATCACTAAGGCGTTTCTATGTATGCGATAACGCGGGTGTAGATGGACAACAGATGAAGGATATGAGTGGTACTATGTCAGCTTTTGAATGTTCGATGCTTAATTAAGTATACGGCTCAAATTAATGAAGAAAGTTAGCTCCCCTATCTCAGTGGTGTCTACAACTATGGCGTCCTGAAACTCGTTTTCTAGTGAATATAAGTTCCATGTTTTAGAGTGAAAGCTCCGAACGGGTATGATTCAGAATCGCGCTAGAGCGGGCATTTGTATGCTAGCACATGAGATCGCGCTTATAATCCGTAATAGCTACCACATTGACTTAATTTCTGAGATTTAATAACATAGTCGTAGGTATGCGTGAAATATCGCATTTGCGATCGGGTTTGTACTATCGCGAAAAGCTCGAGCGTTTGTATATTATTGTGCGCGTTCTTTTTATCGCGCGGACATGTTTATGTCACGTATCCTGACTTGTTCGTATTTTCTCGAATACAAATAATCGTACAATCGTTTGCATATTCCCGTATTCTTTTGAGCGTTCCCGAAAAAGAAACAGTAAAAGTGGAAAAACACATTAATTAGACAACTTGTGTACTCCACTATATTAGACTTGTACAACTTGTGTACTCCAATATATTAGAAATATTGTAAAAATCATCCGCAAAACGGCAAAATAAAACAATAACTGAACTAAAGCAACTTTCTTTTAGAAGTAAATATGAAAAGTTACAATTATATCCAATAGAATATAAATGGATATTTTCCTAGTTGATACTTTTAATGGAGATTTACGAATAAACTAGTAACAATTTTATTAATGATTACTGCGCTAAGCTTATTCAAACTTATACATGTAATATCGTTCTAGGATGTTTGCAATACCGTCAATCCATTTTGATCCAGAATGCAAATTTAGCAACTAAACAACTTAGCCTTATTAGGTCTTTGGAAAAGTTTTCGTAGTTTGAGACCCTTCTTTTTGTTTAAGCAACAGTTAGGGTGATTCTAACTTTACTCAGATCAAAAAGTTAACTTTTTAGTCATTCTAGATAGAGCCACACAACCTTCAGTGAAGCTGTAGAACCACAAATTTTTGGGAAGTTTGCTGAAGACATGTAAGCTCTATCTGTCACACTTTTAATTTTACAACAATTTCAAAATCAAAGGTTAGGCTGTTTCTTAGAACAATGTTTTATTCTGGTAACTTTTGCGGTATTGATTTAAAACTGAAATAGTCTTCAGACAATTTTAAAATTGTTTTAAGGCGAATCATTGTTTTCATGGCACCACATACCCGATCGGAATGAAATAACAAGATTATAACAGAATGCAATTTTCGTAACATATTGTGTTATAAATGTCTCGTTAGTAGTTAAAATAACAGAAATTTATAACAAGTAACAACGCGAGATTTAGTTTTGAAATCTTTTTGTTATGAGTTTTTGATCGGGTATCTAACTATTATCGTTGAAAAGCTATGTGAGCTTTTTTGCCAAAAATGTGGTTCTTTGTGATACCAATATCACTCATTGGGGCAAACAAAAAATAATTTTTTTTTCAACTACATATAAGGTCATGATTCGAAGTACAGTTTCGACCTGTTTTTATAAACTCCCGATTTTATGAACTTATTGTACCCGATGTTATCAACCTCCCGTTAATTCATTCTTTTATGTCAGCAATTCAGGCCTACAATCTTACAATTGTATTCAATCAAGGTAATGGGTCCTACATTGTTAGGTAGCAGTCAAAATGTAGCGTAGTTTACCCAATTTTGATCCTATTTAAGGTAATTGATGAACTAGAATCACATTTTGCTTGAATTCTCAAAAGAAATCAAGGCTGAGTGTTTTCATGATAAACTAACACACTTTCAAATATTATCCGTGAAAAACATAACCACTAGAAGAACCACAAGTAACCAATAAGCATTATAGCGTAACCTAATATCTGCTTTAGATTCACATACAGGGCAGTCTTAAAAAACCGTGAAGCCCTACATACTGATATAATGCTGGTATTATGCCAGAAAAGGCGAAATATAGTGCTATTACTGTGCAGAGATTGACAGCTCGTTTCTGCAGTACTAATGCTATTATAGAGCACCAGCGCACAAATGTCAAATTTGAAGGCCGTATATTGACACTACTAATGCTATTAGTTAGCTTCAGTTGACTGTCATTGTCCGCCATGGTTTTAAAACCATTTCTTAGGTTAGTTTCAGTATGATGAGCGAAAAGGAAAAATTTTAAAATAAAATGTTCTGTAAAGGGTATTTTTCGGCTTGTCAGTCGTGAATTAGACAGCGAAAACAACATTATTGTTTTTACTTCCAAACAATATTGTTGTTTTCGCTGTCTAATTCACGACTGATAAGCCGAAAATACCCTTTACAAATAAGCTGTCAAGAGACATTTTAAAATGTTCTGTTTAAATCCGTAATTGACTCTTTTCTAATGCATTGTAATGGAATATCCTTAAGGTTGGACAGAGAATGCGCAAAAATCGCAAACGAAAAAAGCAGTTTTTTTCACACCGCGTGTTAGATCTTTATAAAAATCAATCAGCAGTACTGTATCAATATTCTACATAAGCTGATTGATTTTTATGAAGATCTAACACACGGTGTGGAAAATAACTGCTTTTTCGTTTTCGATTTTTGCGCATTCTCTGTCCAACCTTAATGGGTTTTCGTTCTCACATGATATTAATGTTTTACGAAAATTACCTTTAGCAAGCATCGAACTGAGGTACCTTGCCTCGTCCCTCAAGAAGAGTTGCATAACGAATAAAACCACAGCATTATAATAGCATTATATCGGCTTTATATTTGCTCTATAATGGCACTAATTGCACATGTAAAGTTTACATGTTTTAAAGATCCTTGAAGCATGTACGCGTTATATCAGCTTTATATATAACCAATATTGTTCAGTGGCTTAATTATATTCTGCATTAGATTTACATATAAACCAGTCTTAAAGAGCCGCTAAGCCATATATCCTGATATAATGCCAACATTATGCCAGAAAAGGTGAAATATAGTGCTATTAATGTGCACAAATTGACGGCTCGTTTGTGCAGTACTAATGCTAGTATATAGCACAAATGTCATGCTATCAGGAAACTTGAATTGACTGTTACCTTTTCTGTATGATGAACAAAAAGGAAAAATATAAAAATATTGTTTGGAATAGTAATTATCTCTGTAGTGGGCGTAGCGTAGTTGGTAAATCGATTGCCTTGTACGCAGCGCACCTGGGTTCGAGTCCCGACCCCGCACATAGGGTTAGAATTTTTTCATAAGAGATTTTTCTGACCCGTAGAGGCGAATGACCTTAAGGTTAAAACCTCTATAATCGAAATAAAAGTAATTGACTCTCTGCTAACGCATTGTAATTAATATCCTTTTCGGAATTTCTTTCTCACACGATATGAATGTTTAAGGAAAATTAACTTTAGTAAATCTCGAACAGAGGTACCTTGCCTCGTCCCTCACGGCAAGTGCGCAGCTTTTGCTGTCTAGGCTATATTGCATATGTTCGAATGAAATGAAATATGCCGAATAAGAAGAGCTGCATAACGAAGAAGAGTTGCATAACGAATAAAACACCAGCATTATAATAACATTATATCAGCTTTATATTTGCATTACAGTAGCAATAAATGCACGTGTAAAGCATACATGCTTTAAAGATCCTTAAAGCATGTACGCGTTATATCAGCTTTATATACGTATACAGAGCAAGCGATAGTGCTATATTTCGGCTGTGCATGTATGCATTAATGATGCTGATATTGAGCTTTACTGAATTGTTAATGATATAATGGAGTTTCAATGCAACATTAGTGCAAATGTATCGCCAATATTATTCAGTGGCTTAACGCTTATGGTTACTTGGGTATGAAATATTGCACAGCAAAAAAATATGAAAATTAACTTCAGCGTATTTCCTGATATCGCAGAAAAACTATTCGTGTAATTATGTTTCACGAATAAATTTACGCTATATATCATGCACATAAAATGACCCCTGAAAATCATGCAAATCTGCATGTTCCTATTGAAATTTACCTTATTCTGCTCGAGACCTGCGCGCTATTCATTCAACTTTCAGGTAAAATATCTTATTTTTACACGATTTTATACGAAACGGTGTTGAGCAGAGAAAAACTAAATGCGTCATACACGTACATGCACGAGCCGCAACTCAATGCGCTTGGATCGTCCACGCTCAAGCGAAGCTTATGTACGCCACTTTGCAGTCACGTTGTTATGTGTCGCTTTAGCCTAGTCCATAAGGGGGTGTCTCTGGTGATTCAATGATTGTCGGTATTATTTAACGGAATTTTTTAAGTCAGTATCGCCACCAATACATATGTAAGTTATGTATAGTACGATTTGTGGCCAATGTAAAATTAATCACTCGCATAATTTTACACTATTGGTCGCGTTCCCTTTATGTGCAGTATAGTTAGCATAAATTTACATGAATTTTTTTATCTGTGTGTATATTTAGTAATATTATATTTTTATTATGTTTTAGTTCATGACAAAACTGCAAACTGCAAACAAAATTTAAAGCAAAGACTATTTTGGCGAAATGTCTGTGAACACCGATCCGGAGGATGCAATTTGGCGCCTATTTGTCTCAGAGACTGTGATGTCTGTTCTCTAGTTGATCTACTCCTATAAAACGATCTCCTGCCAGCACACTTGAGCCTTCGAATTTGTCTTGTTTTTGTTCTCTTTTACGTATGGCGGTTCCAAACTCTGTGATATCCGATACGGAATATTGTTTGATGATAAAAAACCCTAAAAAATATCAAACCTGTTCGTCCCATTGTTGAAATTCTACGCATAACTGTCCCACTAATAAAATAACCGAAAAAGTAAATATTAGGGTTTTAATTTTGAATAATAAAAGCTAAAGTATTTGTTTTCAAAAACTCGGTAAAACATCTAAAGAATATGCTACAAAAAATTACAACTTCAAAAGTTATATTAAAAATTTGTTTTTTTTTTCATAAAATATTAAAACCACTTTCACGGTGGATAATATAAAAGAAAATTTTTGTTTTCATGGTAATATTTTGCACTTAACAAGACATCTCTATTATTTTAAATAGTGGTTAGGGGGTTCTAAATGCATAAAAATCAGAAAATTAACTTTTTCATGGTTCGAGATAGAGTTTCTTACAGTCTTATAGAAAATTGAAGAAAATCAAATTTTAAGAAACATTGCCGAAGACTGTCTTGTACTTTTCATTTTACAAGAAATTTACCACAAAAAATTAGGTGGAATGATTTTATTTACAAAACTTTCGTAGTTTTGATATTTCATTAAGATGAGATTTTTATACTTTTACTAAAAATAAACTATTTTGAGTAAAAATTGCAAGATATAATAAATATGGTATTTGTCATTGTTTGGTGATTTTTACTACTAAGTATAATATTTTATACTGACAGAAACGGTCTTTCATGTTAAGTGCCGTAATCGAAGATAATGCTGCTTGAAAAACTTGCATTTTTATGAAAAAGTTCTCATAACTTTGAAACAAAAATAGTTTAGTAAATGGTGTATAAACACAAATTTACTGCCCTAAAATAATATTCAAGTTGTTCAAAGAGTACTTTAGTTTAAAATAAAATCTAGAAAAGTAGTGAAAATAAAACCGAATTCGTAAGCAACACCCTAAAGTTTACATTAGGTTAAAAAGTTCAATTTTAAATTTTGCTAAAATGAGAACCAGTTTTGGTTTGAACGAAAAGAAGAGCCTTGCAAAGTACAACAACTTTTCTAAACATATGGTAAGGGATCATCCATAAATGACGTAGCATTTTTTCAGTAATTTTTAACACCCCCTCCCCCATCGTAGCATTTCGTCACAAACCCCTAAATACCTCCCTGGTAATTACGTAGCTTGAAGGTAAACCTCCCCCCTCTTGACCCCGTAAAAAATTTAAAAAATTAAAAATGTTTATGTTAGATGAAACGGGTAAAGCTACGTAGCATGATATGACCCCATACCCCCCTGTCGTCATATATCATCACAAAATACAAAACTCCTCCCTCCCCCATATAATGCTACGTCATTTATGGATGATCCCTAAGGCTAAGTTGTTTAGTTTTAGCAAAATGTAAAAATTCTTTTTTTTTAAATTTTCATCGACCTTCAATTAGCTAGAAATTACTGGGTAGGGAAAGTTATGAAACTTTAGAGCCATAGTAGTCATAGAGGAATAAGTTTGTCTTTACCAGGAGGCATGTTGGTGGACTTGAGTGATTCGTAGTTATGCTGCCTAAGCTCGACACCTACCAACCTATATTAAGCCTGTTTCTAATGGCTCTGCCACTTCTAATTTTCCGCGCTGTATACTTCACATCCTAGTTCTCACTTGAGTACTACGGCTCTAAACTTTGAACACTTTCCCTACCCAGTAATCTCTAGCTAATTGAATGTAGTTAAAAATAAAAAATAAAAAAGGAAAACAAAATCAAAATTCTTGCTTTGCAAATGTACATTCCCGACTACTGTGCAAATAGAACGCATGATTGCGTTCTACTTAGGACTACCTCCTCATCAGCGTCTCAAAAAAAAAGATTTTTTTGGGCATGAAAACATCAAGAGAAACAATTATCTTTTGCGTATTTTTGAACATGTATTTACCGAACGACAATGTCATTCAAAAGTAATTTACAATCATTACTCAAACCCTTGAGATCCTTAATCGAAATTGTTTCAAGCCGTACCGTCTATAATTTGACAGACCCTCCACTGAAACTGCCCTTCATCATCGATCCGAGTTCAACTCGTAGAAACTGAACTTTTTTATGTGCATCAAAGAGTTCCCCTCTTGATTTAACTATTTTAAAATGCTTAAACTCGCCCAAAACAAACAAGCAATCACACACACACATATACTCACTTCATTTGTCCAGAAACCGTCCATCCAGTGCACGATAAATGAAAAGCATCACCCCATACCGAATCGACAGAGGAAAATTGGCAAGACTTTGGACCAAGAATTCGAAGAAAAAAGAACGTACCTACCACCCGGTCGTCGTTTCGCCCGCATCTTGTTGGCCTTCACTTGCTTGATTTGGCCACAAAAATTTTCTGCTGACTGAGAAATAAAATCGAAAACTATTGCTGTTTTCTTAAAACTGTGGACGCCCTGTTCCTTCCACGTGCGGTAGCATCGGATGGGGCTTGGGGTGGATGCCGCCACATCCACCACCGCCAACAGAGCCCCCTCATATTCAATCGACATCGTCGTAGCCATCGTACATTATTGTTTTGAAACTGGTGAAAAATGCATGTACATGTACCGAACTGCCGCCAGGAACAAAGGCAGCAGAACGAAACCAAACAAAAAAAAATTGTTGGAGTGCATACGAGGTCTTCCCGGTTTATCAGTTAAATTTTTACGGTCGTCTAGATTTTTGTTCCGGAAAATGTAAATTAAAGATATATCCACTTGTCAGCGAACGTCTCAGTTCTTTTCCGAGCGCACAAAAGAAAATCTCTGATTGTCGGTCGAGATGAAAAAGTGCAAAAATGAACCAGGAAATGTAAAACAGTTCATTTGTATTATTAAATTAAATTGGTATCTTCGCGTATGTTTTCCATTCCCAGCGACTGTCGAACGGCTTCGGGCGAACCTTTTCTTCCGCTAGATTTTCTCAGGCAGATTACACAACTCGACAGCCATGTAAGCTGTTGGTTGTAGTGTTTTCGACAATGAGTACTTTTCTTTTCATGATACTTTTCAATTTCCTCGATTGAATGAAAAGGTTGCCTAGGAGGAAAAAAAACCGAAATAACCGGCGAGAAGGCAACAGTGCATTTTTGCCATTTGCCAAAGATAAGCGCACTACATACTCATATAGGGTGCCCGCTTCAAGTGGTTTGGAAATGGAAATGACTTTTCTTTCGCTGTACGAATGCTCCGCAAACAAAAGACACTTACAAACCTCTTTTGTTAAGCGTGATGGGGCGCGGATTGCACGGAAATCTCCGTGGGGGACTGGGGCAGGAACCGTCTTTATCTGCGATTTCCTCCGGACTAGGTTGGCAAACCAGTGCCAACAAGTCCTTGTTGGGCGCTATTCAGATGGAAAGTAATAGCAACAAGCAGCCTCTTTTCCGTTTCCCGGCAGTTCATGAGAAATGTTCTGTTCCGGAGGGGTACTTTATTGCCTATTATGCATGCTGATTTAAATTTTGATGTCACATTCTGATTTCAACATATTTGAAACAGCAATGAAAATTTTCCCGCTTGCTGGAGACTAATTTAAAATGACCTGGATCTGTCGTGAGAGCGAGGAACCGTCCAAAATTAGTGGTCGAAATGAATTCAAACTTTCTAAATTCTCATTGCAAACACACAAAAAAACTACTCCAAATTATTCCATTCTGACATTTCAACTAATCTGTTCGGCAAGGTTAGAACATGAAACCCAAAACACCCACACGCCATGCCGTGGGCAGATTACCAAAGCCGATAATTTATTAAGACATTAGGAGGCGCTACTCAGCGGAAGTCTTGAGCCAGAAATTCCCTATAAATCACCCACAAATAAGCGTTCTGCCGAGTCATAGATCTCCCGGTTTAGATATTTCTTTCACCTTCACGTACGGGCTTAGGTCTAAACCCAGCCAACTACAAGGCTTATATCGGAATCGAGGCAGGGCGAAAAATTAATCACACTCTCGTTAGCCACTTTCACCTGGCCGCTGGCTTTTCTTTTTTGTTCCTCACTTATCGCTACAAAATGAAAAGAACTAGGCAGTAGAATCGGTCAAAAAACGTTTTCTTGAAATGATTTAATTTGAACTGATTGCGCGTTATTTTTACGACCGGCCAATGTTTATCGTTCCGGAACATTCAACTCCACTTCCCCCAACCGCCCTCTTTCGTATATGTGACCATTCCCATCTGGATCAACGGCACAGGAATCCCCTTTCGTGTTTGCGACCAGTAAAATATGTTTAATCACGGTTCGATTAACAAATAGCTACTTTAGCCCCTTTTGGTTTGGGGGTGGCCGGCCTTCCGCGGAGTGCCGGCATGACTTACGACATGTTGGTGCCGCTCGTATTTACATAATTTTGGTTTCGTTTGATTGTTTCTTGATTAGTGATAATTATTACCATGCGATAGGATTATAATTGCCCCTTCTGGACGTCACCGGTGTTGGTTTCGTCCCGGCAAGCTATCGCGCCCAATTGGGGAAGCAATTTGGCCAATGGCCATTCCCCATGCAAATAATGCTCGATGTCGAACGATCGTAAGGGGACCGCCAAGAAAACGAGGACACCAATTAGTCGATGAAATTTTAATCACACAATCAGCCTTCGGTCTTCGAGGAAAGCATCTGAATACAAAATTCAGCCCCGCTGCTGCTGCTTGGCTGATGAAATCTCATTTTCGGTATGCTTGCCTCCCCAGCGACGATGCTGATTGAAATTCACGCCTATGGCTCACTTAGTCGAGCGATTCCGTCTCCCAGAAGGATGTCATTGGAGAAGGTTTCGTTTACTTTTCTTCTAGCCCGACCGGTTGAGGCTCTTTTGGCTTATTGGAATTCGGCACAGTTGAGTAGAGACCACGCGATTCCCGATGGGGGGCACAGTGCAAGGATGCCCTTTCAGCGCGAGGATGTTGCGGAAATGAATGCTTGAATGACTGTTTCAATTCATATAAAGAGTACAATAATGTTAGAAAACACAAGAATCTGCATTCTATACAAATTCTGAATTGGAATCGGTACCTGAATGCTCCATTTAATTTAATTGTATTTATTATTTTATTTATATGACACAGCTCGCTGAAGCAGCTTAACGGAGCCTGTGTCTTATATATAAATACATCAATTTTACCATATTATTCGGGGTGTTTGGCGCATGGTTGGGAATTTCTCGAAAAGTAAAAGAAAATCATCACACATACAACAAATCTCAACCGTTACAGAGTTATTGAACTTTTTCCGTGATGTTTGTCTTAAATTAAAAGCTAAGAAAATATCCTTTAAAACAAAGTAACGCCTTGATACTAAAGGGTGTTACGAGCAAAATTTGGTAGTACAAGAATGTGTATAAATCATTCTCACTTTTTATTAAAAAATCAAATCATGTTTCTTTTGTAAGTTCAATTCATAAAGAATAAAGAAAAAAATATTTGCTCAAGCTTCCTTTAAAGTAAATAAATGGGAATTGCCAGGCCTTTCGTTTGACTTCCTCCATCATGTTTTGCACAGCCTCCCTGTTCCCTTTCCTCGCCGTAAACGCAAGTTGCATCTCGCTGAATGATTTCTTTCCTGTCTTCGGAGGTTCTTCTTGACGAATGGGGTTGACTTCATGATTTTTTTCGCAATGACAAGATGCCAAATTCGGCCAAAACAGAACAGAACAATTATAATGCTTGAGAAAAGGCAACAGACTTTTTTTTTATTCATTTCGTTTATTTGATAGGCACAAATGCGTTAGCTTGGCGGTGCCGAATTCTTTTGTTTTTACATTTTGAATATCTTAAAACTAGGAGGTTACAATGTTGAAATATTTTGTTTATAAACGAGAAAAAAAAACTACAGCTATCTTAAGACTAGAAAAAAAATTCTATATATAAGAGAGGGGGCAAAAGATTTTTTTTAATGAAAAATTTTAAAACAAGGAATTCAATAGTAATAGTTTTTTAGGAAATATTTACAGTTATCTTAAAACTAACAATATAGTTTGGTACACAAAAGGGGGAACAAATATTTATGAAAAATTTCACAGATGTTTTAAAACTAGGGATACAATTCTATTTACAAGATGGGGGACAATAGTTTTAACGAAGAGTAGAAATTACAACTATCTTAAAACTAGGAATACGGAATACAAATTTGATATTTTATCGGAGACTTATGCTTGGTCATTTCCAAAATCGGTGTAGAAGTAGTTGTATCAAGGACAGGGGAGAGAAGGCGTAGATGGTGACCGGGAGAGAAGAGCAAAACTTGCAATTTTCGGGCAAACGGGAGATCAGCGAAACAAATTAGCGCCTCAGTCTAGTAGGTCGGATTGGCGGATGGTATTCTTCGGACCCGCGGGGAATCCTTCAAAGGGAATCCTTCGGACCTCGAGTCGCTCTCGCTTCAGATTCCGTAGTGATAAGGGCGACGGCGGTTACATAGTGGCAGTCTGGAGCTTATCTGTTCCACACGGCAAGAGGAAACTTCTAAAAACGAGAAATAAAAAGAGAGGGGCTAAATTGAGATATTTATCGTTTTTATGAAAGTATAAATAAAGGACATATAGGGGAAATCACGATTTGCCAGCATATCTCGGACTGGGACATTGGGTGGTCTACCTCGGGCCCGAAGGGAATCCTTTAACTGAGACCTGGCGTCCAAATACCCGGCGCATACCCAGACAACGTGCTCGATGTCGTGATAGCCCTCGTCACAAGCGCACAGACTACTCTCCGCAAGCCCAATACGCCGCAAATGCGCATCTAAGGTGTAGTGGTTGGACATAAGTCGGGACATTACACGAATAAAATCCCGACCCACATCCATCCCCCTGAACCAAGGCTTCGTTGATACCTTTGGGATAATGGAATGTAGCCATCGTCCAAGTTCACCATTGCTCCACGAGGTTTGCCAGCTGTTGAGTTTCCTCTGACGACAAATACTAAAAAATTCGTTGAAGCAGATTGGTCTTTCGTATATGTCACCATTTAATGCGCCCACCTTTGCTAATGAGTCGGCCTTTTCATTGCCCGGAATAGAACAATGAGAGGGGACCCAAACAAAGGTAATCTGATAAGATTTTTCAGATAACGTACACAAGGACTCCTGTATCTTCCCTAGAAAATACGGGAATTGCTTTTTAGGCTTCACCGCACGAAGAGCCTCGATAGAGCTGAGGCTGTCCGAAATTATGAAGTAGTGATCTGTGGACAGAGTGTCGATGATCCCAAGGGTGTACTGAATTGCAGCTAACTCTGCGACGTAAACTGAAGCGGGATCATTGAGCTTGAATGAAGCGGTGATAGTATTGTTGAAGATACCGAAGCCAGTGGACCCATCGAGATTTGATCCGTCAGTATAGAACATTTTGTCACAGTCGACTTCTCGAAATTTATTATAAAATATATTGGGGATCACTTGAGGGCGTATATGGTCCGGGATTCCACGAATCTCTTCCTTCATGGATGTGTCGAAGAATACAGTAGAATCAGAAGTATCTAGGAAACGAACACGGTTGGGAGTATACGAAGAAGGATTAATGCTCTGTGCCATGTAGTCGAAGTACAAGGACATAAATCGGGTTTGAGAATTAAGCTCGACGAACCTCTCGAAGTTTTCAATCACCAACGGGTTCAGAATGTCGCATCGGATGAGCAATCGATATGAGAGTTCCCAAAATCGATTTTTTAGCGGAAGAACGCCCGCCAGCACTTCGAGACTCATCGTATGGGTCGAGTGCATGCAACGGCAACAGACGTTGTTCATGCACTCTTGCACACATATTTCTTGGTTGAGCTCCATCACGGAACTGCTGGCAAATCTACTAGACAAATGAAAATTAAACGCTTAGCTGTCAAAACAGTAAGCGATGCTTATAGGGTTACGGTTCTCACTCCAATGAATTGCCAACAGTAAGACGGTTCTCCCGTGTATCTCTCACTCATTGGAATCATCACTGAGAGGTATTGAAAATGACTATAATTTTACCTACAGCATAAATACGGTTATGACGGTCATCTTATTGCAAACCATAAACGAGTGTTCTACTAGTTTTTTGATTCAGTGTGCTCTTACGTATCTGTTGTTGTTTTGATCGCTCCGGATATTTTGTTATTTATTACCTTTTGTTGAAGCTCTAATCATTGTTTTTTATCTATCGGATTAAAGTTTTATTATTACTGTCAATTTAGTGAAATTGTAAAGTGTTTCCTGTTTGTTTTTATATTGCGAAACCAATTAGCGAATATTGGTAAAACTTGTGCTACTCAGCCACCAAATATTTCCTCACCTAAAGCGCCACCTAAATCTGATTGTTGGCATTATAAGATTTGCGCGCACTTTGGCAACTACACGCGATCACTGTGCAAAAACCGTTAAATCGGACGAAGACTTCATTGAATGCGACACAATCTCTTCTCTTGGGTGTACTATCACGGCTATTGCTGAAAAACGGATGACGTCTGTGTTGAACTAAAGGCCGAGTTTTCTAAAAATAATCAGCAAATATCACGCCTCGCCAAAAAGGGTTCTGTATCTACTCTACTGCCCATGATCGCATATTTGTCCCGTTTTCTATGGGATTTCCTATCTTTACGGGACTGATAAGCGATCATAGGCAGTCTAGTCCGGCCTAATCCCGGTACAACTCGATCACCCCAGAAACGATGTCGCGAGGATGACCCGGATCCAAGCAGTGCTTTGGTTGTTGGTCGAAAACAAGTGGATAATACTAACATTGTTACAGTTGCATCTCCAACACAAATATTTTTCCTACTTTCATCTCTGCGTTAGCAAGGCGACGCACAGAGGAGTAACTAGAACAAATTCTTGGCCAATAACCAAAAAAAATTTGCATACGTCTCCCAACCTTTGAACGGAACGGATCGTTATATTTCACAGTGGTGCTCGGTGTGTAAATTTTAGCGAGTCAAGGTCATCCTTTGTTCGTTCGTTAGCAGCCGTTCTGCTGGTGCCGACAGTAAATCCAGTACATTGTTTTCGCTGGTGCGGAACAATCGACGTTGTTTGCAGATAAGTTTTGCTTTATTTTTTTTTCCTCGTTTGCTTTCTTTCCTTTTCCCTACTTTTACTCTACCTTGTAATCAAATAATAAGACACATTCCCGTTTATATAACGCTCTGCCCTCGTGCTTAAATGGCCGAGGGCGAAATACCATCTGATGTAATCATGGAAGTCCCTGATCCCCCTAATACTCGCATTGCTCCCCGTATAAAGCAGTACCCAGAAGGTTCCTCTGGGCCATGGGTGGTATATTTTCGGACCGGAGAGAAACCGGTTAATATATTAAAACTTTCTCGAGATCTGACTGCTAATTACCCGGCCGTAACTCAGATAACACGTGTTCGGGCAAACAAGATACGTGTTCTAGTGAGTGATCTCGGCCAGGCAAACGCGATTGCTTGCTGTGAGCGCTTTACGCGGGAATTTAAAGCGTACGTGCCTTGTGTGGCCTGTGAAATCGATGGGGTAGTGTCCGAACCGGGCCTGAAATGCGAAGAACTGTTGGAGCACGGGGTTGGCTGCTTTAAGGACCCCTCTCTTGAACAGATTAAGATCTTAGAATGCAAACAATTGTATACCGCAAACACCGAGGGAGGTAAGACTACCTACTCTCTATCAGGCTCGCTTCGGGTGACATTCGCCGGGTCCTCTCTTCCCAACTACATCCTCCTTGACAGGGTTCGCCTACCAGTTCGCCTGTTTGTACCGCGGGTCATGAGCTGCAGCAATTGCAAGCAGTTGGGCCACACAGCCACATATTGTGGAAATAAGAAACGATGCGGCAAATGCGAAGGAGAGCATGAGGATGACTCTTGCGACAAAGAAACTGAAAAGTGTATTTGCTGCGGGGGCCCTTCACATGCTCTTAAATCATGTCCTGCGTACAAGCAGCGCGGGGATAAAATTAAGCGCTCCCTTAAGGAACGCTCAAGGCGTTCTTATGCAGAAATGCTAAAGAAAGCTTCGCCATCTGTCCTGTCCGAAAATCCCTATGCTGGTTTGGCTAACGTTGAGCAAGAATCTGACGACCCACGAGAGGGAACATCTTTGGTTAACCCAGGGGAATCCAGGAAAAGGAGAAATCCAGCCTCCCCTACATTGCCTCGTAAGGGTGCCAAGGTGTCGTCCACTCAGAGTGCGCCATCTACAACCAATAAATCCACCGGAAGTGATGCACAAAAGCCGAAGCAATTTGCTCCAGGACTTGGAAATATTAATTCTAACAAGGAGTACCCACCACTTCCAGGGACATCCAAAACCCCAAGTGTCCCCGTTTTTCAAACAGATACTCAGTCCAGTAACGGACTAATGAAATTTTCTGACATAGTGGACTTAATTTTCACAGCTTTCAATGTTACTGATCCTCTTAAAAGCCTTCTGATACGTTTTCTCCCTATAGTGCAAACATTTTTGAAGCAGTTGACTACTAAATGGCCCCTCCTTGCAGCGATCGTATCCTTCGATGGCTAAGTCATCGAACGAGGTCACCGATTCGATCACTGTTCTACAGTGGAACAGCAGAAGTATCCTCCCGAAAATCGATTCCTTTAAATTTTTACTAAATAGTTTAAAATGTGATGCTTTCGCATTATGTGAAACTTGGTTAACTTCCGATATAAATCTCAACTTCCACAACTTTAATATAATTCGTCTGGATCGAGAAAACCCCTATGGAGGAGTACTTTTGGGGATCAAAAAGTGCTATTCTTTCAACCGAATTAACCTCCCTTCGACACCAGGCATTGAAATTGTCGCTTGTCAAGTTTTAATCAAAGGTAAAGACCTTTGCATTGCTTCCATCTACATTCCTCCTAGAGCCTCGGTAGGGCACCGAACGCTTTGTAATATCACGGAATCCTTACCGGCACCGCGGCTAGTTCTGGGAGACTTTAACTCGCACGGTACGGTATGGGGCTGTCTTCATGATGATAATAGATCAACATTAATCCAAGATCTTTGCGATAATTTCAACATGACCATCTTAAACACGGGAGAAATGACGCGGATTCCTACACCACCAGCACGCGCAAGCGCGTTGGATTTATCGCTATGCTCGACATCGCTACAGTTAGATTGCATGTGGAAGGTGATCCCTGATCCCCACGGTAGCGATCATTTGCCTATCGTGATTTCAATTGCTAACGGTTCAAGACCATCGGAAACAATCAATGTATCGTATGACCTCACACGAAACATTGATTGGAAGAGTTACGCGACCGCGATATCCGTTAAAATCGAATCCACTCAAGAACTTCCTCCGGAGGAAGAGTACAGGTTTTTGGCTGGCTTGATTCTCGACAGTGCGAATCAAGCTCAGACTAAACCAGTACCCAGCGCGAATACCTATAGACGGTCTCCCACCCTGTGGTGGGATAAAGAGTGCTCAGAGCTGTACGCGGAAAAGTCCACTGCATATAAGGCCTTCCGGGAAGACGGGTTACCCGCTAGCTATCAACAGTACGCGTCGTTAGAAAGGCGAATGAAGAGTCTAATGAAAGCCAAAAAACGCAGTTATTGGCGCCGGTTCGTCGACGGGTTAACGAGAGAAACAGCGATGAGCACTCTTTGGGGTACGGCTCGACGTATGCGTAATCATAATAGTACCAACGAGAACGTGGAATATTCAAACCGTTGGATATTCGCTTTCGCCAAGAAGATCTGTCCGGACTCTGTCCCGGTACAGAAAACGTACCACGCCGCGTCTTCTCACGATACCGCGAACGAAACACCGTTTTCGATGGTGGAGTTCTCACTTGCTCTCTTATCGTGCAACAATAACGCCCCAGGGTTAGACAGAATCAAATTCAACTTGCTGAAGAATCTGCCTGACACTGCAAAAAGGCGCCTGTTGAATTTATTTAACAAGTTTCTTGAGGGTAACATTGTCCCTTATGAATGGAGGCAAGTGAAGGTCATCGCCATCCAAAAACCAGGAAAACCAGCCTCCGACCACAACTCGTATCGGCCGATTGCAATGCTGTCCTGTATTCGGAAGTTGTTCGAGAAAATGATCATGTTTCGCCTCGACAATTGGGTTGAAGCAAATGGCTTACTGTCAGATACACAATTTGGCTTCCGCAAAGGCAAAGGGACGAACGATTGCCTTGCGTTGCTTTCTACAGAAATCCAAATGGCCTATGCTAACAAAGAGCAGATGGCATCAGTCTTCTTGGATATTAAGGGGGCTTTTGACTCAGTTTCTATCAACATTCTGTCGGAGAAGCTGCACCAGCATGGTCTTTCACCAATTTTAAATAACTTTTTGCTAAACCTGTTGTCTGAAAAGCACATGCACTTTTCGCATGGCGATTTAACAACATCGCGATTTAGCTACATGGGTCTTCCCCAGGGCTCATGTCTAAGTCCCCTGCTCTACAATTTTTACGTGAATGACATTGACGATTGTCTTGCCAATTCATGCACGCTAAGGCAACTTGCAGACGACGGGGTGGTCTCTGTTACAGGGCCCAAAGCTGCCGACTTGCAAGGACCATTACAAAATACCTTGGACAATTTGTCTGCTTGGGCTCTTCAGCTGGGTATTGAGTTCTCCACGGAGAAAACTGAGTTGGTTGTTTTTTCTAGGAAGCGTGAGCCGGCGCAACTCCAGCTTTTATTAATGGGTGCAACGATCAACCAGGTTTTCACATTTAAATATCTCGGGGTCTGGTTCGACTCTAAAGGTACCTGGGGATGTCACATTAGGTATCTGAAACAGAAATGCCAACAAAGGATCAATTTTCTCCGAACAATAACTGGAACATGGTGGGGTGCTCACCCAGGAGACCTGATCAGGTTGTACCAAACAACGATATTGTCGGTGATGGAGTACGGGTGTTTCTGTTTCCGATCCGCTGCGAACATACACTTCATCAAACTGGAGAGAATCCAGTATCGTTGCTTGCGCATTGCCTTGGGTTGCATGCACTCGACCCATACGATGAGTCTCGAAGTGCTGGCGGGCGTTCTTCCGCTAAAAAATCGATTTTGGGAACTCTCATATCGATTGCTCATCCGATGCGACATTCTGAACCCGTTGGTAATTGAAAACTTCGAGAGGCTCGTCGAGCTTAATTCTCAAACCCGTTTTATGTCCTTGTACTTCGACTACATGGCACAGAGCATCAATCCTTCTTCGTACAATCCCAACCATGTCCGTTTCCTAGATACTTCTGATTCTACTGTATTCTTCGACACATCCATGAAGGAAGAGATTCGTGGAATCCTGGACCATATACGCCCGCAGGTGATCCCCAATATATTTTATAATAAATTCCGAGAAGTCGACTGCGACAAAATGTTTTACACTGACGGATCAAATCTCGATGGGTCCACTGGCTTCGGTATCTTCAACAATACTATCACCGCTTCATTCAAGCTCAATGATCCCGCTTCAGTTTACGTCGCAGAGTTAGCTGCAATTCAGTACGCCCTTGGGATCATCGACACTCTGCCCACAGATCACTACTTCATCGTTTCGGACAGCCTCAGCTCTATCGAGGCTCTTCGTGCGGTGAAGCCTAAAAAGCAATTACCGTATTTTCTGGGGAAGATACAGGAGTCCTTGTGTACGTTATCTGAAAAATCTTATCAGATTACCTTTGTTTGGGTCCCCTCTCATTGTTCTATCCCGGGCAATGAAAAGGCCGACTCATTAGCAAAGGTGGGCGCATTAAATGGTGACATATACGAAAGACCAATCTGCTTCAACGAATTTTTTAGTATTTGTCGTCAGAGGACGCTCAACAGTTGGCAAACCTCGTGGAGCAATGGGGAACTTGGACGATGGCTACATTCGATTATCCCAAAGGTATCAACGAAGCCTTGGTTCGGGGGGATGGATGTGGGTCGGGATTTTATTCGTGTAATGTCCCGACTTATGTCCAATCACTACACCATGGATGCGCATTTGCGGCGTATTGGGCTTGCGGAGAGTAGTCTGTGCGCTTGTGACGAGGGCTATCACGACATCGAACACGTTGTCTGGGTGTGCGCCGGGTATTGTGACGCCAGGTCTCAGTTAAAGGAATCCCTTCGGGCCCGAGGTAGACCACCCAATGTACCAGTCCGAGATATGCTGGCAACTCGTGATTTCCCCTATATGTCCCTTATTTATACCTTCATAAAAACGATAAATATCCCAATTTAGCCCCTCTCTTTTATTTCTCGTTTTTAGAGTTTCCTCCTGCCTTGTGGAACCGATCAGCTCCAGAGTGCCACTATGTAACCGCCATCGCCCTTACCACTACGCCTGCATAGAAGGAAACTGAAGCGAGAGCGACTCGAGGTCCGATGACTTTTGAAGGATTCCCCGCGGGTCCGAAGAATACCATCCGCCAATCCGGTACTCGACGACTTACTATACTGAGGCGCAAATTTGATTCGCTGATCCCCCTCCCCCCCCCCCCCGCCGTTCGAGCGAAAGTTGCAAGTTTTGCTCTTCTTTCCCTGTCTCTCCCCTGTCTTTGATACAACTGCTGCTACACTGATGCGGAAATAAGCCACCCTTTGAATATCTTGACCAAGCATAAGTTTTAGTTAAAAAATTCAAATTAGTATTCTGTATTCCTAGTTTTAAGATAGCTATAATTTTTACTCTTTATTGAAACTCTTGTCCTCCATCTTGTAAATAGAATTGAATCCCTAGTTTTAAGATTTCTGTGAAATTTCTCATAAATATTTGTTCCCCCTTTTGTGTACTAAACTATATTGTTAGTTTTAAGATAACCGTAAAATATTTCGTAAAATACTATTACTCCCCCTCTTGTATATCAAAGTGAATCCCTTGTTTTAAATTTTTTCATAAAAAAATCTTTTGGCCCTCTTTTGTATATTGAATCTTATTTCTAGTCTTAAGATAGCTGTAAACTTTCTTTTCCTTTGTAAAAAAAAATATTTCAACATTGTAACCTCCTAGTTTTAAGATATCCAAAATGTAAAAACAAAAGCATTTGGCACCGCCAAGCTAACGCATTTGTGCCTATCAAATAAACGAAATGAATAAATAAAAAAAAAAAAAAAAAAAAAAAATTTGTTTTGATTTTTTATTTAGTTATATTTTTTTAGATACTTGAAAGTATACTGTATATTGTGGCAAAATAAAGAGTATGTCAAAAATTGCTAAAGATTTTTTGCATGGATGAAAAATGGTGATATTTTAAGGGTATTTAATCATTTTTTATTATATATCCAGCAAAATCGCTTTCACATGATGATGACTGTATTAAATAAGACAATATTATAACAAACGTAATAGAACACAACTATTTGTATAACCTCCGCTTGAAAATAACCGAAAATAGTAGTGTTGCTGTTTGTTGAACCAGCTTTAAAAACACCTTTTTTAAAAAAGTTATTCCAAATTTGAATGATAAAAAAGTTACATTATACGGCAAGATCCGGCAAAGTCGCTGAAACAACATTACAAAACAAGATTCCGGCTATTCAAAAAACATTCAATCTCTTCCGATCTTTTCCGATCCACAAATTCCAAGCGATTTGAAAATATTGATATTTTAACTAATTTGAGGTACGCCAAAATGCTGTAGGGTCAAAAACTATGTTTGGCAAAATGAATCTTTATGAATATGTGCACTGGTATCCCTTTTCTTCTTCCTTTTCCACTGACCAACTGTTCATGCAGCGGAAAAAACAAATGTATTCACAAAGATCACCTCGAAAATACTAGTATTCGGGAGGATTGAGAAAACTGACCCCTGCACTGGTAAGTGGATAGATGCCAAATAGTCCCAAAAACCAGTTATTTTTTATTTGTAGTTCATATTAAGGCATAATAACAGCAATAGCCGCAATTAATAGTTTTGGCCAGGATTCGACCCCAGTTACTCCTCTGTGCGACGGTTGAAAAAATGACCAAAAAACACTAAACTGCAACTAGGATATTAAAGTTATTTCGCTGTTGAAAAAAGGAATTGACGTCAGCACTTTGAACTTTAGATCCTTCAAAATCGGAGCTCATCCGAAATACCCCACAACAGCTATAAATCAAGATACAGGGCCGCAAGACATGATGTTCAGGGAATCTAAGGCTATCCATACCCAGAACACATGGTGACCGCCGAACGATTTCCCTCCACCTTCAGAAGAAGCATGCAAGCCGCTGATTCAACCCGGCCCTTCTACGATTCTGACGAAGACTCCGCAAAGATTAACAATGCCGCTATATCAAGCTACAGCGCCATTGTGAAGGAGTGTCGCTGTTGAGCGCACACTGGTACGCAACGCAGTTGGTACCATGGAAGCCCCAGATCCACCCGCCACAGTCTAGTCTTTGACGCCAGCGTTCAACAGTCGTCCCGGTCTTATGAGCGTGAGTGGAGAAGGCGTCTTCCAAACCGTCATTCCCGGCAACTCTCGTCAGCTGATATGAAATGTCTCGAATCCCCCACCGTCGTCGAGACAGTGATCCTCCGTCGTTCCTATTTCGTACGTGGTAGCGATTTAAGAACCTTCCAACCTGCTCTAAACGACAACATTGCTGCGCTCTCTGCTACTAGTACTGTTGACGCCACTCCAGCCTAACCTGGTTCGTCTTACAACAATAACGAGGTTTACTAAAAGAACATCGGTGACCTAAATTCATCAGCGGGCTATCTGCTAGTTACTACGAGCTGCAGTTACGACGTCGTCGCCTTGACCGTGACATGGCTTGATAACCGTACTCTGTCCGGCCAGGTGTTTGGTTCGGCATTTGATGTCCACTACTGTAACTGCAACGCCAGCAAAAGCCATAAGACGTCGGGTGGTGGTGAGCTTATCGCTGTTCGCCATGGCATAAAAAACTCGATTGATCAACTATGAGCGATGGACGAGCTCAGAGCAAGTGTGGCTATCGGTACAACTTACCAATCACTCGCTTTCGTGTGTGTCGTGTAATTCCCACCTGATACAGTTCGCAATTCCAGCTTGATGGATATACACCTTTCCTCCATTTCTTTTGTGACCTTGATTGCTGCCTCGAATGACGATTTCGTTATTCTGGGCAACTCCAACTTACCTGGCTTGACGTGGTTCTACAACTGGATACTGAACAACCTACGCTTATCGTAAACGCCAGCAGTATATTAGATAGCTACAGTAGCGCCACTTTTCGCCAAGCCAGTAATGTCACCAATGAAAATGAACGTACATTGGATCTCTGCTTTGTAAGCGCTCGGGAATATGCTCCATGTTCCACGACTCCGTCTCCTTTAGTTATGCATGTGCGCCATCACCCCCACACTGTGCTCGATGGTTACATAAAAGTAAGCTTTGAAGACGTTATTAGCTCTATCGTCTACGATTTTGAAAACGCAGACTACGACAGAACCATTGGCACGCTGTTGAAAATAAACCGGGAAGACATCTTAACAACGCAACGATGAAGTGAACGAAACAGCGACGTCGTTTTCTAATATTCTTAATTACTTTTTTACATTTTAACTACATTCAATTAGCTAGAGATTACTGGGTAGGGAAAGATATGAAAATTAGACACAGACTCAAGTGAGAGCAAGGATGTGAAGTAAACAGATCGGAAAACTAGAAGTAGTAGGGTCATTAGAACAGGCTTAATATCGTACGGGCTTAATTTTTGTCGATTGTCACGGTAAAGATGGACTTGTCTGTCTGTACCAGGACACATGCTAGTGAACTCGGGTGATTCGTAGTTATGCTGCCTAAGCTCGACCCTCATTAGCAGAAGACAAAAATTAAGCCTGTACGATATTGAGCCTGTTCTAATGACCCAGCCACCTCTAGTTTTCCGATCTGTTTACTTCACATCCTTGCTCTCACTTGAGCAGAGCTGCAAATTTTCAACAGTTTGTTTTGAACTTGAAGGAAGAAAAAATCTCAAATCATGCCCTACTATGTTCAACTCGCAATTGTTCGTTTCCATTATTCATTCAAACAGCCGACCTGCTCAATCATTTTCCATTCATTTTCAATTTCATTGACCCTGTGAATATCTCTTTACTGGGGGATTGACTAGGTTTTTCCAACAAAACTACTCTGAACATAGTTCTTACTGTCCATGTAAGCTTGAAAACGCAAAACATGTTGACATTTAACCTAAACTGGCCTCTACAGAGCAGATGACAGCTTTGGTTGGTGAATGAAAAAGCATCAATTTGAAATGAAGACGTACGATTCAGTTATGAAAATCCCGCCAAATTGAAAGTGAATGATTGAGGGAGGCTTTGAGTTTGAATCATGGTTGGGTTTGATTGAACTGAAAGTTGGCGTTTGAAAATGAAAATTTGCACCACTGCACTTGAGTACTATGGTTCTAGTTTTCATAACTTTCCCTACCCAGTAATCTCAAGCTAATTTGATGTCGTTAAAATGTAAAAAAGAAAATGTGGCTAACATAGTCGAAATAAGAAAGGAAAAAAGAAAACAAAAAATTTAATTACCGTATCGATCGGCATGTACCAAAACGAACAGTTATCGCCAATCAACACCCTCCCTGGCAATCAACTGGCTTAAGACAATTAAAACCAGCCAAATGAACTGCATTTAAAAAAAAATTTCGTGGCATAAGACTGTGGCATTACGAAACCACTACTTTCAATTCAACCACCAATACAAACAGCAAAGCAGACGAACCTTCTTCGGACACCTACGAAACGTCAAACGTCTACTGAAATCTATGCCTAAGGGGCCATACACTAATTACGTAAGGGCATATGAGGGGAGGGGGAGTTTCAAAATATCTTACAAATTCTTGTCTGAGGGGGAGGGAGGGTTTGTCCTTTCTTACGTAATATCATAAAAAAAGTTTAAAAAAATAAATCCATAAGGAAAACATTCTTTTTAATAAGAAAAGGGAACTATTTTCATTTGTATATCAAACAATAATTTTTTGGCTCTTGATTGTACATTGTTCTGTTCGGGAACTGGAGTCACAATATGCCTTACAAGTTAAGAAGTGTTGATACCCTTCGTGTTGTTAGACCGACTTTGTTCTTTTCAAACGTTCGATTCAAACCCGCAAGGTATCTGGAAAATGTTCTAAAAAGCGATTGTCAAAGATCTTGAATGTCGAATATTTCCAGAGTGTGAACTGTATTTTAATTTCAAGAAAATTCTAAGATGATTAACTCGGAGCTATGCGTACGATAAGCGTCACAGCTGGAACTCAGAATAAATTCATGTCAGAAGAGGTGATAAACTCTTTTAAATTCTACATCACAAGAAAATAGATTCAAAGGAAATGGAATATAGCAAAGCAGATCATGTGGACCAAATTGGAGTTACTGAATATCTGACAAAAGTTATTCTTTCTACTAAATTTTGTTATGAGTTTTCTTGTAATAATTCTATACATATCGTTTTCGCTATCTCATTATTTGATGAATTAACAATTCGATTTTTTAATTACGATAATCATGATAAGATCTTATGTAGGGGGAGGGGGAGTTCACCAAAATCTTACGAATTCTTATCTGGCGGGGAGGGGGAGGTTGAAAAGCTCTAAAAAAGCCTTACGTAATTAGTGTACGGCCCCTAAGTCATTCTGGAGGTATGCGAATGTGCAACGTAAAGAATCCGGCTTAGGGACCATTCATAAATTACGTTACGCTTTTAGGGGGGAGGTGGTAAGACAAGTTGTGACATATGGGAGAGGGGAGCTAGATCGTTACGTAATATGTTTCTATTGAACAAAAAAAAATGTTTCGAAGAATTTGTTACGTTATAGGAGAGGGGGGGGGGGGGGTTTGTGACAATTTGTTGCATGGGGGAGGGGGAGTCAATTTTGGATAATTTCTGCGTTACGTAATTTATGGTTCATCCCAAACCGTCTTGTATGGCTTTAGAGACAAAATGTGAAAAGACAAAAGGTCGAATGGTCAAAAAGTCGAAAGACAAAATATCGAAAGGACAAAAGGTCGAAAAGGACAATAGATCGAAAGGACGAAGGGTCGAAAGAGACAAAATCTCGAAGAGACAAAAAGTCAAAAGGACAAAAGGTTAAAACGACAAAAGATTGAAAGGACCAAAACATCGAAAGGATACAATATTGAAAGGCCTTGCACGTAAGGGACAATAAGTTTTTTCACGCGGTTTCTTATTCCATCGCAGTATTTCTTAACATAGTTTTTTTTTTATTTGAAGCATAGCTGAAGGCAAACAACCAAGACGATCAATTACTGTTTTCTACTGTCTGTTTTTTTTTTTCAATTGCATTTGATTAATAACCATGTATTTTTATTTCATTAGTTGGTTACTGTATTGTGTTTAAACGGAACAGACTATCCCATTTTATGTTTGCCTTCTCTGAATACTATTGACTATAAGTTGTTCTATTTTGACGGTGATTTGGGGCCTTTAAATTAGACCGGAAATCTGTGATGACTGCATATGTTATCTGTCATCCGTTTAATACGCAGCTTATTCTAATTATACTCTCTTCGGGAGTATTTCCTCAACTTTGAATCCAGCGCTGGTTTGGCGAAGAACAATTGGCAATTTTAGAATTTAAAAATAATCTCAAAAAATCTATGTTCTTGATATTACTAAAAAAGAATTTTAATTTTATATGTTAATGTGGATCCTCGCAAGCAAACATGTGATCCACTCGTTTGCCCGGCGTGCTCAACCATAGGGTCGATAAATTAGTTTAGGTCCGACTGAGCGGAGCGACGTCGCACAGCACACGAAGGAAAGTGGACTAGGCGGCGATGTTCATTTATTTATTGCTTTTACTCTTCTACTTTAACAATGATGAACTAACTATAATTGGTATGCGACATTTTTAATTCTACATATTATACTGCCAAACATTTTTTTTGTTTTACTATAATATACAGAGAAACATCCCTAGTAACAATTTAGGTTTTATGGCACTCTTGAAGTCTCTCTTAAAACTTAGATTGCACTTGTAGTGTGCTATAAAACTTGAATTGTTACTTGGGATATAATTCTAAATATATTATAAACTATTATCCTAGACTTAAAGCATATTTTTTAATAAAAGTCTGCAAGACGTAACTACGGATCTGTCAGCTTTAGCGTTTCCCGGATCACTGAACAAGCGGTGCAAGCACCACTTCTTACGAGGACCACTTGTCACGTTCAAGGTTGCTCGACCAGAAACCCAACCCCAAGTTTTACTAAATTTTGGGGGAAACGAATCGGCAGACGCAAAAGCCGAAGGGTATTCCGTCTCGCGGGACGACACCAATCGTGACTCAACTACCGAACAATAACACCAACTCCTGGTTATCATCAGTGGCAGAGTCCCTAATCACTACCAGCTTCCGAACCCAGAGTGGGGACTGTTTTCCGGAGCAGTCCTACCCGAAGTACATTGGAAAAACTACAGGAATCGAAACATGAGACCCTTCAACTAAACAAATCTATCGAAGTATCACTTCAAACATCTAAAGATTGGATTATGGGACACGCAATCTAATTTTAATGTTTATTCCACAAAACTAACATAATTCTTCTTCAAACATTCCTTTTCAACTTTTTTGCCGGTTTATGGCCCTAGCATGTGCGGCTGGAGAATCGATTCTACGCTATGATTTTTAATATTCGGCTTGAGCTTTTGTCACCCTGCGTAGGGACTCAACTATCTCACGCTGCGTTTGTACGTAATACGGTTCAAAACTGTATCAACTAAACTTAGAATGTCATTTTTTCACGAAAGTATTAAACCGTGTTATATTAACAACTTCATCGAAGACAGATGTGATGTATCTCTCAGCGATACGCAGCTACACGTAATGTAAGAAAATGGAACAAATCCTACATTTCCAGTCGACTACTACAGAACGAAATTGTAAAAAACCTCCCGAATACCAGAAATAAGAAAGAGACACACCAATATCTAGCAGCCGACATGCCCACATAGATCAACGTCATTTAAAAAATCCTACTTTTTTTTAATAGCCCGCCTCTTACCCCCACACCAAAAAGCTCACAAACGGAGCCACCTGGTAGTGGACACATCAGTTCTCAGCGTACAAAAAAAGGTCAGCACAACAAAACAAAGTTACGAATCGCGGAAACGCTGAGAACAAAAAAAAAACAATACGAGACCGACAAAACACAAAATTTGACAAGAAGCTACGGCGAGTACCCAGCGGAAAAGAATCCTTTTAAAGGTCCCATCGTAGCTTTGCAGGAAGCTCATAATAATTTAAATTTATTTATTACTAATTGCTAGAAAAAATGCATTTATCAATTGTTTTTATTAAAAAAATGTTAACCAATTATAGCTAAAGGAATAAGCTCGATTGGTGGTGAACGAAGTTTATATTAAAAATTCTCCTATTTTATTTTTTAAAATTAGTTTCAATTTTGCTTGGAAACGAGTGCGACATGTTATTTGCTTTAAATCAGTAGGAAGCTGGTTGAATAATTTAGGTCCGATGAAAGAAATGCGTCTTTGACCAAGGATCGTGGATACTCTGGAGTATAATAAATGATTGGCTTGTCTAGTGCTGTGAGCTCGAATGCCTGTTGTAAATTCTAGATTATTATGAGCAATAGTATTATGCAAAGCTGTGGATGTATATTATTGTTTGGTAGTTAGCCAACCCAAGCAAAGGTAAAATGTTATGGGCATTATTATTGTATAACAAAATAGTAGGGTACATAAATGGTTCTTTATAAATAATTTTAAGACATCTGTTTTGAAGCGTTTGTAGCTTTTTCAGATTTGAGATACTGGCACGGCCCACACAGATACAAGGTAGTTCAGCAATGAGTGGATATGCGCATAATAAAATTTTAGAAGTACATGCTGGGGAACAAAAGAGCATACTTTACGCATAGCCCCACATAACGATGTAATTTTTCTCTCTATAGATGTTATATGCTCAATCCAGGAGAGTGTGGGGTCTAAGTGAAGACCTAAATATTTGAAGCAGTTAGTTTCCTGAATTACAGACTGTCCCATTCTTGGGTCTGGATGCACGCCTATAGCTCTTCTAGATGAACGAAACAGCATATATTTTGTTTTTGATAGGTTCAAGGAAAGAAGGTTTTCGTTGAAATACGTCGTTAGTGTTTTTAAATCCGATTCAATGTCGCGTACAATATCCAGGCAGTTGTTGTTCGGGTAGAACAACGCTGTGTCATCCGCGAAAAGACGAGGAGTCCCTTTTAACCCGAGTCTACCTAGGTCATTGATATACAATAAAAATAACAGTGGCCCAATATTACTGCCTTGGGGCACTCCTATTTCTATTGGTCTATAAGAGCTACACGAGTCTCCAATAGATACGAATTGGTTCCTATACGACAGATAGCTACGAATAATATGATTTGCTAATCCCCTGATACCATAGCATTCTAACTTCTTAAGCAGGATTGAGTGATCCAGAGTATCGAATGATTTTTTTAGGTCCAGAAAAAGGGCACCCACAATTCTTTTGCTATCAATTTGACTAATGATGGAGTCAATTAGTTCGGTCATTGCAATTAAAGTGCTGCAGCCCTGCCTGAACCCATACTGGTAGTTGTAAATTATGTTGTGTTTGTTCAAAAACTCGAGTAGTCGAGTGATGAGCAATTTCTCAAGAATTTTATTGAAAACGCACAATGTTGAAATTGGTCTATAGTTGCAAGGTTGGTTTGGATCACCAGCTTTGAAAATTGGAATTACTCGGGCTATTTTTAAACAGTCTGGGTACCTGCCGGTTTGAATTATTAAATTAAAAGCTTTGGTTAGGATGTTTGCAAAAGTGGTACAGTTACTCTTAAAAACACTAGCGGGGATCTTATCAGGACCACAACTGTTATTTTTTCGAGGTCTTTAATCAAAAGGATCACTTCGTTTATGGTTGCAGGACGCAAGAAGATTGTTTCTTGGACGTGTTGTATATTTGTAATAGGATTTGAGGAATATTGTCAGCCAAATTTTTGCCAATGCTAGAGAAATACTCGTTGAAAACATTACATACTTCTTTAGTCTCAGTGACTCTGATATCATTGCAAATTAGGCTGATGGGAACATCCGACTTTGAACGACCAAAAATGGTATTAATATTTTTCCAAAGTTTAGAATGAGTTGTGTTGGATAGAAGGTTTTCAAAGTAGGCCTTTTTGCACCGCTTTTTCATTACATTAACTTTTTTAGTTATGTGTTGCAGAAGAGCTTTGAGGTTTTCGTCATTGGGGTTATTTTTTACTCGTTTCAGATAATTACTTTTGATTTTAATCAGTGTCCACAAATCGAAATTGATCCAGGGGCAAAAAACGCCTTTACATTTAAAAGATTTGAAGACCGTTCTAGTGTTTTCCGCAAGTAAAGAATTGTAGGTTGTGATGATATTTGTAAGACATACATCTACATCATCAATCAACTCGATTGCGCTAGCAAGTAAATTATTGGAAAAGATTCTCTGAAGATGGATCGCCGCTGTGCATTTATATTTTAGGTTTGTTCAACAATGGGTCTACCGATATCACAAACAAAGGTTCTTTTCACTCTACTATTCAAACACTCACCGTGTCAAGGATGACAAGTACAAGTACACAGAAGAGTGACGACCCAAGATCGAACCTGAATGATTTCGAACACCCGGATAGTTCGGCCAAGGTAACGATGATTACACGTAATTCCAAGAGTTTCGAAATTTGAATATTGATATTTCGATGACCTCAGGCAACAACTAGCACAATAGATATTCAAAAACTAACACTTAAAACTATCCAATAGCCCCAGCTCCTTCAAAGGGTTCACTCCAGGTTCCAGTGATTCCTCTGACGGCCATTCATCCGCTTTCAAGTCCTTCAACAATCTTAATGCACTTATTCCCAGCATCTCGCTCATGTTTCACCACGTCAACATAAAACATTCAAATCCCTCGCCTGTCGCTGCTGCTGCTGTGGTGCCACCGCGGCTACAAACCCCAAATGACGACTCCAACCTCAAACTGGCGAGAGAGCAACAAAAAAAACCTTAAGCTTAAGAAACCTAAAACCTACCAAGCCAGCGCGGATATGTGGCAGGCAAACGATAACTTCCCTTTCCTGCTTTGCATTCCGAAACGGTGACTGAATTTGTCTTCCGATTCATTCGGTTACCGGCCACCACCGTCTTTCGTTAGAGCAAAGAGTTGCTAACATGTCCTATCATCGTTATTCTGCTCCCTCGCCTCCAGCTCAGACGAGCAGCAGTTGGCTGGCGGCAGTTTAGTTAAGTGGGAAAAATGTTTTCGAAGCGGTTCCGGAGGATAGCGAAAAACATTGTCCTCCCCAAAGCCAGAGTCCTTCTGCTGCTGCTGCTGATGCTACTGCCAGCTAGGCTAAATCGGCCTTCAAGTACCAAGTACGTGACGATGGATCCACAAGCTCTTAATTTGACGATGAGACAGCCAAAGGGGACAGAACACACATATAGGCACTGAATTTTTAATGCTCTCCTTCGCAACCGACCACCCCACTTGGGAGAGATCGTTCAACTCGTCAGCATATAGAAGAAGGCTCAACGCTGAATTAGAAACGAAAATAGTCTGTGTGATAATCAGCTTCGATTGAATAGTTGTCTGTCACATTTTGGCAATAATATGGCACACTGTTACCAAAGCAGCCTTATGTAAGTTAGGTTTGAACTTGGTCCAAAAGAATGCACTGTCTCACATTTTGATCAGATCTTGGATCAGATTTATAAAATCCATAAAAACAATAATAGGAATTTAATACAATCGTACATTAAATTTTATAGAGCGTCGTTCAACTGCTCCTGAAATGACATTATGTGCGAGTGTTATTGTGTGCCAGAAACGATCGGTACTTGTTTTTCACCTCACTTGAAGGTCCCTGTTTGTAGGTAGGATGTACACTAGTGAATCAGGATGCTGCTCTATGTACGACAACAAACTTTGGAAATATGCCTTCGTAGATAGATGAACCATTATACTCCCATCGGAGTCAAATTGTTATTGCTTTTGGGGACTATTATTGTTGAACAGACACACATAGTCGGCTGTGTTTTGCTGGAGGGAAACCAAAGATAGACCGAGAGGATACGTGAGTTTCTATGGAGGGGAACGAGAGGTGCGTTATTGTATTGTTATGTAGTGTCATGCTTTCGTCACATGTGAGTTTGTCTGTAGTGTGCCAGAGAGGTAATTCAAATCTTGTTGTTTGGAAAAAAAATAGATACACAGGTTTTACCGTAGACAAATGTTTAATTGTTTGTAACGCTTTGAGGAAATTGTATTTTTTAATTCATCAGAGATAATTATTGTTTTTTGACACAACCAACACAATGTTTGAAATTCATCTCTTAACTTTGTCAACCCTCAGGAAGATGCGCATAAATGAGCAGCAGCTGAATCGAGTAAAAGACTCAAATCTTTATCTGTAGTTTCCCTTTTCAATGAAATTCGAAGCATCATGATAATTAAAACTGAGACCGGTGCGTTTTTAAGCGAACATAATAGCTGAGCGAAAGAATCCTAACCATCCTGTTAGTTTTGCTTCAATTAGTAAACGAGTTTAAATTAAAGGTGGTGGTCAGCTATTTTCGTCCGCGTCCCTTATCACCTATTTTATAAGGTCAATTCATTAACTGTGTTATCTTTGAAAATGAACTATCTTGGTTATGCAACTAATTTCCCTGATCTTATTTTATTGCAAATAATTAAGTAGGTTTTATTTTATTATATTCAGAATTGCACATATTTTGTCGTATGAAACTTTAAAAGTTCTTTAATTTGATGGCATTGTAAGGGAACACGTATCCTCCGGTTGATGCTAATGGAGATTACATTTCTTTGGACTGATCAAGCCAATTTTTTTGTTTGTTTAGTGTTTATTTGACCAACTAAGAAACTAATCCACGGGGCATTTTATGTGCGTGAGGAATACGCATGGTCTTGTCTGAGTTAAATGATGACTATTGATTCATATATTAGGGGTTGAGAAATGGCAGTTCGTGAGAAGAATCAGAAGCTATTTACCCATTTGCAGCAGTTATATCAGCACGAAAAATATATGGTCGGTGCTGGGTCAGACCGGACTAAGTCGCAAAACCTTAAAAAATGAGATAATCACTGGATAAAGAATTTCTTCAGCTACATTCGACTCTTAGCTGATTTGAAATATGATACAATAAGCAAGAATTATAGCAAAAATTAATTTCAAATTGTAATGTAAAGGATTCAGCGATTCAAGCTTTAAACTCGTTTTTCTCAATATCAATACAATGTCACTTAGTCCGGGCTGACTTGACACCGACCATATGTTTTATTTTCATATTCATTGACTTACTTTTAGTCTCATTAATTAATTTAATGAAATCAAATTAATTAATTGTCCTCATTGTACCGAATACTTTCCACTTGTCATATTAACTATATTTCTTCATGAGTATAAAAATATTCTAGCTTGATTATTCACGTAAAAGGTGACAGGTTACTTTCTTTTCGTTCTTATTGTCTCCAATCTTGTTCTAGTAATTAGTGTAAAAATTAGCGTCATCGGTTGCATATTCCATATACAAAGCTAGTCGTTTCAGGTATTTCGGTAGTGCAAGAGCGTAGTCAGAAATACGAGTGTTAATACCACCAACGTTTTGGTAGTAAACCAATAGCCAGTACCATCTTCTTGCATGAGTACACTGGGCTAGGGCCAGGGGCCCTGAAAGTTTAAGAGTCCCACACTTAGGACGGGTATGCCATAATTTTGTTTCTCCATAGTTTCTCGCCCTTACTGAAAAAAAATGTTTCAGTTCCAGTATTTTACCGCTACTACGAGTACTGAGAACTTCAATACCGCAGAATCGGATCTCGCTAACCCTAACTCCGGCTAAACACTGTAGCCGTTGACTTTCGCTCTTTTCACTTTCGATCAAATATATGCTCGGGCACTGTTTGTATGCGGAAAATAGTAATAGATTACGTGGACTCTCTCCACAGTAAGCACATTTTTCAGCAAAATGCCCCTGTTGCTTATATTTAGTGTAAAACTGCTATGCATGACGCACGGTATAATTAGCTGAACAAGAAAACTTAATTGAACGCAACACAATCTCGTAAACGGTTATCCGGCAAAATATTTGTCCCGTCCTCCAATAGTGTGGTATGACAGTGGTTTTTTTTACTAACGCGGTCTCAACCATCAACCCACCACGCACGCAATCATAAATCGTTCACGTCCGGAATTCTTTACCCTCCATTCTAGCAACTCGGGTGCATACATTCAGTAGGACCAATCAAAAAATAAAGCTCATATCTACTATACAACACGTTCCATGGCAACATGACTGGGAGCTCTAGTGATATGGAAGAACCCACTTTGTTCTAGAATCTGAACCGTACACGAAAAATTAAGTATCATATTCACAGTCCGCGCGCGATCATTCTAGAACACACGCGAATATGCGAAAGGCAGACTTTTTAATATTGAATTTATACACGCGAAGTCACATGCACGATGGCACACGCGACATACAAACGCACACGCGATCGAACATGTTAACGTACAAATACTCGAGCCCTTCGCGATGATACACGCGATGACGAAGTCCCTATGCCCGCACATAGCTGAACTGTACAATAAATATCACATTCAGAATCACGGCCCGCTACAATTGGTCCAAAGCAGTGTTTTAGTGGGCGACGTTGCCTGTCTCGTCTGCAATTGTAGTGTGTGATTCTGACGGGTAGCCCTTCCGAGAACCTAACTCGAAAAAAAGGTAAAATACAGCAGCAATAATGTCTCCCTGGGTCATTCATGATGGTCCAAGACCTTCATTTTGATGATATAATTATAGTGATTAGTCCCCCTTGAAGTGAGATATTTACTAGAATCTTTAAAAGTATTAAAAAACAAGATAAAGTCTTCAGAAAAGTTATAAAACTTGTTTTTGTAAACATCTTTACTCAAGACCAAAAATTCATATTTGTAGCACACCCGATGTTATAAACCATTCTTTGAATGATCCCTAATTTTTTTTTTCGAGACAGCTTCTTAAATATCGTATATAAAGCTTCAGCATATTCCAGAAAGTTGTTTGTCCTATCAATATACATAGCTTTACAGAAGAGAAGATCTGTCTATCTATTGTTATTTAAAAGATAATAGAGTATTTGTGGCAATATAAGTCAAATTTTTAAAAGTAATAACTTTTGGACAGGTCAAAATAGGCAGCCAGCTCTAATTGCAATTAGAAATACTATATGAACACAATAAAATTTTATAGAGTTCACACGTCTCTCATTGTCTCTAGTAGAGTTAAAGATGATTTCAAAAAAAACTTTGAAAAAAAGTGTTTTTAAAAATGTCCTTTATCTTCAAAAATATTCGAGAGAAGAAAAATTATGCGTTAATGAAAATTGTGTATTTTGACGATTGAAATAACTTCGTAGAACGCATGAAACCCGTAAGAATGATAATTAAAGATATCAAAAAAATATTTTTGGGGGTCACCCAAACATAACGAGCTATAACTGCTTAGTCCTAGTTTTCCGTTCTAAGTTTATAACTGATTCGCTCTAGAATACCTATCCGTCTTTCAATTTCATGGCTTTCGTTTCTCTTAGTCTTAAACTTGGCGAAATAGCCAACAAAATCGATTCACCAGCAATTATGTTAAAGGTGTTAAAGATAAAGACTTTGTGCCTTTAGCAAAGTTATTGGCAAAAGCTTGCTATACAACTATGCGAAAGACATAATTTTAAGATATGTACTTGCAAGAAAGTTGGTAAATATATCTCACTTTAAGGGAGATTGATCATTAAATAGACAACACCATATGAATGTCCACAAATCAAAGACATTATTGACCCAAATTTAACGATTTAGGCTTAACTAATAACTCGCATGATTTTAACAAAAACACTGCATACAAACAAAAAACTGTACCCGCGCCGCATCTCTCTATCGTGTACGTATAACATATAGACACAACAAATTTCCATTACCCCCAACTGCGAGTGAAATGAGTGAATCACAGAATAAATTTCGTCCATTACGGAAGAACACAATAGCGATTCACTTTTCGCAGGCCCGTCTTAGACCTACGGTGAGCGAGGTGGAACAGTTGATCAAGGTGTAAATGGAATTCGTTCTTACAGAAGTTTCACACATACAGTTACATCATATGATACAAGTTGGGCTGATAACGTTAAACTCCTTAGCCGAGACAAAAAGCTTCGTAGCAAAGAACAACTTGTAACACGACGTCGAATATCAAAACGGCAAAAGCAAGATTCTTGTGCATATGGACAATGCGCTTACGGAGATTCGCTTACACGATTTGGCACCTTGTTCTTGTACGAATTGCATTAAAAGATTCATGTCGAAATATGGAGAAGTGGAATCCGTCTCAAACGTCATCTGGAAAAATATTTCCCCTAACATTCTTAATGGTGTTCAGATGTTGCAAATGCGGCTGAATAAACCTATTGCGTCTTTTTTGACTTTCGGGGGTAGATCATCTCAAAGTTTTAGCTACGTACAAAGAACCCTATACACATACCCTGGCCAGACGCCCACATGCCAGTTATTTAACCAGACACTACGGTAAACAATGCACCACAACAACTAAAGGAAATTCATCTACTACCAACACCAGCTTTCGACACTTGCTCAGACACCACAGACAGCCGGCCAAAAAAAAAATGCCGGACAAACAATATTTCACGGTACCCACAAGACGATAGATAGCATACCTAGGAAAGAAATAACTAAGAAACAAGACTATACAGGAGTCATACGAAAACATAAAAAGCACCAAACATGTAACAGCGAAACTCAAAGCTCTAGCGACGATGACATGGACACAAACACAAACGAAGGAGAAGCAATCGAAATGATCAGCAGACGGAAGAGGGTAAACCTGATTATTACCCACCACTGAAAAAAATGAACACAAGAAGCGGAAAGCAGTGCACCCAGGATAATCGACAGAAATAACATTCGACTATTTAATTACTTTTTATCTACTTTGTTACTATGTTTTAATTACCGCAAGGTTCTACTGTATCGATTTTGTTGACTATTTTCGGCAAATTTGAGAATAAGAGAAACGAAAGCAATGAAATTGAAAGACGGATAGGTATTCTAGAGCGAATCAGTTATAAACTTAGAACGGAAAACTAGGACTAGGCAGGCACATATGGACATGATCGAAAGGAAATGTGAAGAATTCTTTGCCTTCTGCTGAGTAGGAGTTGGGCGTTGCACCCAAGTCTACCGCATGGTCTATGGTAGAACATAACTCATCATCATATTTTACCGCCGACTCCTAGTTTTCCGTTCTAAGTTTATAACTGATTCGCTCTAGAATACCTATCCGTCTTTCAATTTCATTGCTTTCGTTTCTCTTAGTCTCAAATTTGCCGAAAATAGCCAATAAAATCGATACAGTTTTATCTACTTTGCATTGTAAATTGAATTGCATCATTGAAATGTATGGGTAATTTCTACCTAAAAATTGTAACCCGTCAGGGTAACAATTCAGCACTGGGTGGAAATATATATTTTTATTTTGTATACCCTCCGTAGAGTGTATTTGTTTTCGTAAAATTATGTTCACCGCTCACCGTTCACATATAGTTGTAAATTTTTATTCATTTAGGTCACAACCCGCCTTTTGCTGCAAAGTGTTGTGATTTTGCTGTACCATAACGATGACAGCTATGAGGCAGTGCAGTTTTTTGGTGTTGAACGTTTTGTTTTGGTCGTGAGGAAGGCGGCCATCGAGTTTTTTAGTTAGAAAGTGACGAACCACGGCAATAGACAGACGTCCGTTTATAAGTTTTTCGGGAGTTTTCCTCCACTATAAAACCGTTTCAGTGCGCACGTGTGACGGCTAGCTAAGACCGTCGAAAAGTGCCGGCCCGTGGTTCGAGCACCAGTGAAAACTACGGTGTCGGTTCGCAAACAGGAGTACGCTAACAGTTAAGGAGTGTATTCGCTTCCCCGGATAAACAACAAGGCACTGTGACATCGGGCGTTCTGGCTGTAGAGGAAAAGTCGAACGAGCCAAGCTCTCCTCTACAGCTAATCGGGGAACGAAGCAGGATGGACAAAGGTTTCCCTTGGGAAGTGCACTGCGGTGACTTCCGGGATCATTTACGGCGAGTAGACGGTCCGGCGATTTATCACCAACGTCGCTAGGGAGGTTCCAACAAAGGAGCCGAGCTCACCTCTCTAGCTAAACGCTAAGGATCATTGCCGGAGCAGCCAACGGAAAACGGGAGAACTCTGCCGTTGTAGTCCCTGCCGGTATCGGATCAGTTGTGGCCACGAACAGCCACAAAGGAGAGTAGGTGAATAAAAGTTGGTAAATTTTGTTTATTTGTTTATTTACCTTTTTTGTTGTTACGAAAATCCGAAATTCAGTTAGCAGTACCTAGACCGCCCTGTAAAGAAGGGTTCGCCGGGCAATCAGAACCCGAGTAGTGAGCAAACCCCTACTTACAAAACAATTGACACGTATTTTTTGAATATTATATTTTTTAAGTTATAAGTTTTTTAATATTCAAAGTTTATTAAAATGAACATTTGTCAATCACTGATAACTCGAAAACTGTTCGATATATGAAAAAAAAATAAGTTGCGTTTCGCCTGAGCTAACGAGGAAAATTTTCGAAAAAAAAAATTTGTTATGTAACTTCTGTATTCTGCAATTATTATAAACAAATAAATTTTTTTAAAGTTGGTCCAATTTTTTTTTTGCCTATCATTTTCTTTAATTATTAAGCTTCATGTTTGTAAAACTATGTAAAATTTTTGGAGTGTATCTCGAAATACTCTGCGAGATATGACAATTATAACATTTAAACAAGGCTCTTTTACACTAAACGCGCTGATAAGCCAGTTAAAATTGAAATATCTCACAAAGTACTTCGATATCCATCCTGAAATTAGAGCACAATCCTCTCAATAAAATTATAAATGTTTTTTAAAAAAATGGTCCAACATTTGCAGAATACACAACTTAAATAACAAAACAAACAATTACAAAAAATTTTGATAAGCTCATGCAAAAACGCATCTTATTTAATCTTTTTTTTCCAGGCATTGAATATTTTCCGAGTTGATAGTGATTGAAAAATGTTCAATTTTATAACATTCAACAGGTCAAAAACTAAAAAAAATCATATTCAGCCAATAATCCAAAAATACGTTCAATTATTTTTAGCTTAAGAATGCAAGAAATATTTTTGGAAGGAATTTAAATTTTGGTTGTAAGTCTGACGTGAAATGACCCGCATTTTGTTTTCAAAAAGGCGAATGACGCTCAAGATTTTAGCCTAAATAAATAAATAACAATGTCCCGTCCAGCGTGATTGGACATTCAAAATATTCGTTCACTGGGGCAAGGGATATTTGAACAACTAACTTCGTGCTTCAGTAGATCCACGCATGACAAACTCGATTCGGTGACTACACCGTCGATCTCAACTTTATGAGCGGGCATGTAAATGCGGTAGTCCTTTATAAATAGCTTGTCGCCAATAGCGTAAGTTGCTTGCTCCGACCGAGTTCAATGCGTATGAATTGAAATGGGAAGTGCAAATATTTGATGACGAATCTTCCTCGATACCCATTGTACCACAAGCTGTGTTCTTTGAGAAGAGTTCATTTTTGTACGGGTCTGAAATCCGGCGCAAAATAGTATTTTTTGGGAATACGAAGGAAGAGACAGAATTTGCGGGAAAAATAATGAATTGAAAGATAAGTTAGAAGATATTAAAGCAAAAATTTGGTCAGCTATCTTTTTTTATGTATGACTGATTGTTACCGATTTCTTTCGAAGCAAGTGTAATAACCTATATCAGCAAGAGAACATAAAAGCATCTTTGTTTCACTCGCATGTGCAAAAAGTTGAGTAATGTCTGGAACATAACCGGAATGCACAGTGGTTGGAAACGCCAAAAACGTGAACTTAATTTACTAGAGGCCAAACCATCGAATATATTCACAGGGTGTCTTTGGAGGAATTGTTCATATGAGTATTCCCCACAATCTGATAATTTAAATTAGGCTTGACTTACTATGATCGAACTAAAAAAAATAACTTTTTATACTGACGAGGTAGAAAGTTGGTGTCTTCGACAAAGTTTTAGGAATGCTCGTAGTGAAGAATTTTTTTAAAGAACTTGATCTTGTAGGACTAAAGGTTATCGATTTAAAAGGCGTTTTCTATGGCAACCCCCTTAAATTTAGTTTTTTTTAATATAACTTTTTCATTGTGACTTTTCGTGCAAACTATATTCAAGACAAATGTGTAGGTATCAAAACTACATAATATTGTCGAAGACTGTTTGTGAAAATATTCATTAGTTTCAAAGTTATTGAAGATTTAAGAACTACATAATATTGTCGAAGGCTGTATGTAAAAATACTTATTCGTTTCAAAGTTATTGAAGATTTTTACATTTTTTTACACCAACTTCAACTACGTATAAGAAAGGTGCAAACCAAAATGCACGAACAGAAACTTTTTTCACTGTCTAAAGTATGCACAATAAAGCTAAGAAGGTTTGGTGCGTGGCCCTCTAGAACCCTATGAATAGGGTAGGCTTACTTTATCATATTTTTTGACATTTTACATACGAAAATCAGCAAAAAAATTTTTTTTATTTTTTTTTGCCCCAGTTTTTGAAATTCTTGGTTTGATATTCAATTACAAGTATTATTTTCACTTATGCCTGAATATTTCAGATTTTATAAACGTGGGAGCAAAAATTTGAAGTTTTTAATATCATTGGAGATCCCAAACTAATATATACTCAAATAGACATGTCATATGAATTTAATGCTTACAACAGGGTGTCATACCATTAATTACTATTTTTTTTTGCTGATTTGTGTATGGAAAAAGTCAAAAAACATGATAAAGTAAGCTTACAATATTATGTAGTTTTGATACTTACACATTTGTCTTGAACATAGTTTGCACGAAAAGTCACAATGAAAAAAGTTATATTAAAAAAACTAGAGTGAAGGGGGTTGCCATAGAAAACGCCTTATAAATCGATAACCTTTAGTCCTACAAGATCAAGTTCTTTAACAAAATTCTTCACTACGAGCATTCCTAAAACTTTGTCGAAGACACCAACTTTCTACCTCGTCAGCATAAAAAGTTAATTTTTTTAGTTCGATCATAGTAAGTCATGCCTAATTTAAATTATCAGATTGTGAGGAATATTCATATGAACAATTCCTCCAAAGACACCCTGTGAATATATTCGATGGTTTGGCCTCTAGTGAATTAAGTTCACGTTTTTGGCGTTTTCGACCACTGTGGAATGTCGTCACGGCATTTGGAGTGGTAATTCAAACTTAATGATTGCACCGTAATCATTGGAAATGCACAAACCAGGTAACAGCTCCTAAAGATTGTCTCCTCAGCATACTGGTCTTCACATACAATAAGGTGCCAATATTTATGGTCATCCTGAATTTTCAAACCGGATACATCTCAAGCGTTTGTTACGCCTCGAAAATATTCCCTACACAAAACTTGAGCTTAATCAAATATGACTAAGGGAGCACGTAAAGCTATTAAAAGTCAAAAGTTGACCAACTCCTCGAAATCTTTAAAATCTAATTCGTATTTTTGATGACAAATGTCTCAGAATGTTAATAAATGTCGGGATCTGGTGTAATCTCGACAAAAAAATTTTTTGGAAATTTTGCATTTCTGAGACTTGTTTCTATTATTTTCTAAAATATAAAATTCTAAAAAATATCCCATAAAGGCAACCTTCAAACAATGTTTTCTTCCAGGTGACACTAGATATTGACGTATCAAGACTTTCTAAGACACTTGACCAGAAATATACGCCTAGTTAAATACCCTCATTGATCTATTCAATTAACCGATAGATACGTACAGTCTCCCGAAACTGTCGATCAAAAAATTGTTCCGTCATTTTCAAACACCTGACTTTGAACGATATTACCGACAAACCTGCAGCAAATTTATATTTAAAATTTCACAAGACTTTAGTGTTCTGTTGGTGCTCCATATTGATGGCTTTGAAATCGGCCAGTCAATTCCTGTTTTCTGCGTCACTTTCTTTTAAGAATTTCCCAAAAATAATTTCCTCCTTTATTTTTATAAAAATCATACATACTTTGCACATTTTATGGGTCGCAAGAAGCGCATAACTAGGACTCCACCGTGGGCTCCAGAAGACCACCCTAAGGACCTGTTAATGTGGTCAGACGGCACATTATGGAAACCCAGGTACATAAATCGCTAAAGAAAACTCATCTACGGCAATAAAACTAACAAACCCGTTTCAATACCATCACCTGAACCACACAAAGTTGTAAAAGTTGTGGCGGCTGTTCAAGAAATTAAGAGAACTGCATCCAACACCTCCAAATCAACAGCTAACACTATACACGAGGAAACTTTATTAAAGAGGGTGAGTCCATACCAAGAGAGTGACCCATAAAAACAAGAAGAAAGAAATATCACACGCACCAAAACAGCGTCAATAACGAGGACATAGACGTTTACGGCGAAGAGGGAAATGGATGACTCCCAAGATATGATTGGCAAAGAAAACGAATGTTTTTCGTCGCAAAACAGGTTACCACGCTAAATAGTAGGTTGCGTGCACGCGAACTAGCGGACATACACTATTATTAGAATTCCATTTTTTTCATTTAATATATTATAAATATATGAATGATGGCTAAAAATACATATTCCATTTCGAATTGATCCTGAATCTATACATCTTTCCAAAGAGCGACGTGAAACCCTTCGAGACTGTTTTTGTATCATATAGCAAAACCTCTCCTACCACAGGCAAATCATGTCCGGTTCTAGTGCCTCGTAAAATAAACTGACAGAGGGAAAATTACCCTCATGAATGTCACCTCCGTCCTACTATTACCGAACTGACGGGTCTACCCCACCACACTACCGCCGATATCATATATTTCACTACATTTTATTCCCACAGAAGACCTTCCGTCCCGAAATCAAATCGGAATAACTTAATTCTCCCATCTTTCTGGAGCAAAACTCGCCCAATCGGACCTAATGGTCATCACGACTGAGTCCAACCGAAAAGTGTCCATTTACATACATACAATTCTCGCCGTAATCAAACTCGCTCTTCCCGAGCGCGTACAAAGTGGAAAATAAGCCCGGAGGGCGACCTCCGCCCACGTATCCTAGCAAGAGTGGTCTAGAATAGACGGCATATTTGAATATCCCAACACAAAGGAACCTACCTGCAACCGGACAGGAGCTTACCACTAAAGACTCTCCGGTGGCGGTGGTGGAATGCGAACATAATATGGCTCAACCCACGGCGTCATTACGTAGTTGACGTTTTATCAACTGACTAAATCACCAACCGAAAAAGAGGTGTCATTCTTGCTGTTGCCGCTGCTACTGCGACTGCTAATTGGCACGTCGTCCGCCAACATCCCCATTATTCGGCGACGGAGCATCGCTGGTGTGGCGCAAAAACGTCATTAAAATCGCATTTCTATTGCTCAACTGGTGTCTCATAAGTGCCTTCAAGTGCGAAATTAACTGGCATGTCAAGGATGGCGGTGGCCACTTCACGCGCGACCGTAGCACAATGTCGAGGAGCGATGTGGGAATTTTTATGGCGTGTAAATTTTAATTAGTGCAAAAAGGACTCGTTATCACGGTGTCGTGAGGACAAAAAGATGAACTTTTTTTTTGGGTGGTAAATTTATTATCTGCTGGGGTCCGGGGTTGGTTAGACAAAGTGAAAGTATAAATACTTGACCATTTATAAAGGTAATAAAGGTAAGTAAAGATTCGATTGTAACTTCGTAGAAACGGAATATTATATGGAATCCGGGGAAAAATGCTCAGTTTCCTGATACATTTCAAGCCTCTCACGTTGCATTGCGATAAAACAAACTCACACTCAACGCCAAAACATTGAAACGTAATTTGGCAAGACTCTTACGGAGAATTTACAACATGATGAGTGTACAGTTCGATCCTTATCTGTAAATCCATTATAAAATAAATAATGTGAGAATTCGTTGCCAGAACAATATCAAGCCAGAGCCGCCGAGCAGTGCCAATTTTTTACTGCTCCCGGCAAGGGCAACATATGAGTTCAGAGGTGAGTATTTCATTGCATTTTTTTTTCAACCAACAGCTACGACAACAGTCAACAACATCAACAACGGGATGTCGCCTGTGCCTTGTTGGTTCTGGTTTTTCCCGGTTCCCGTCGAGCGCTTCAAGTGTAAAACAACTCCCCGCGGGCAGACACTTTTTGTCATTTACTATCCCGCTCGGTTCCGAGAGGGGGGTTCTTATACGGTCCCCGGGTGTCAACTGTCTCCCGAGGGCGCCTGGGGATTTTTTTGAAATTTATGCGACTTGATGTCGTCACAACAGTTGGTCACACATTCGCTTACACGGTCGCCTTCTGGTGATATGTAATATGAACTGAAGAATGTCTGTGTGTGTATGTGTAACTACGAGAAACAACCAACGCTGCTCGGTCTTTCCGGTTGCCGGGAGAAAATTTGGCCTTATTGTTTCAGTTTTTTTGTGCGTTCGCCGAGGCGCCTCCGTCAAATGTACTTTCTATTCCTTTTATTTGGACGCATTTTTGAATTTACAAATTATTTATTATAGTTTTGGAATTACCTATTTAAGATTTACAAAGAATCAGCCAAAAATACTAAATTATTTTTGCAGAAAATTCAGGCTACAGTTTACAGTACCTAAATTAAGAAAAGAACTTGGCACATATCTATGCATTCCAAGTTTTGAAATTCAAGATGACGACTTCCGGCTCAAAATCCTCTATAAGCCCATTCCGAAAATACTAATATCGTTAGGGTTATGAAGGATTTATGCAACCGGAAGTCGCTATCTTTAATTTTCAAACGACACCAAACCAAGATTTTCATCATGTACTCGTCAACTCCTTTCCAAAAATGCCCATATTGATGTAGTTATAGAGGATTTTGCGTTACCGGAAGTCGCCATTTTGAATTTCAAAACGGCACCAAACGTTGATTTCCATTGTGTACTCGTCAAGCCCATTCCGAAAATAATCATATTGTTAGGGTTATGGAGGATTTCCTTACCCGGGAGTCGCCATTCTAAATTTCAAAACGGCACCAAAGATTGAATATTCATGGGGTTATGAAAGATTTTGCGTAATCGGAAGCTGCCATCTTGACTTCCAAAACGACACCAAATATCGGTTTCTGTCGTGTACTTGTCAGCCCCATTTCAAAAAGACCCATACTGACGGAGTTAAAGAGAATTTATTTAACCAAAAGTCGCCATCCTTAATTTGAAAATATTGGTAAACCCACTACGGAAATACCCATATTGTTGGGATTATAGATGATTTTACGTAACTGGAAGTCGCCATCTTGAATTTGAAAATGGCGGTAAACACCTATTTTCGTCATCTTTTCGTCAAACCATTGTACATACATCTCATTCCACACAAAAATCCATCATTATGAGAATCAGATCTACATCAGATGCTCAAAAATAGTATCTTATAACATCGTTCATCTTTTTATCAGTGAACCATACATTTACAACTCATCTACTGATGACAAGACAAGCGATGCGTGAGCGATGTATTAAATCTATCCCTTTATAGGGTAAACGGATCTAATACGTCCGTTAAGCAACAATGGCTATATTTTGACGTTGGATGCTAACGTGTGTTTAATAAAAAATGAAAATTAATTACACTACCTTTTTGTAATTAAAGTGCGTTAATTTTTTTCTCTCCAAGAGAATTGCTCTCTGGACTCCCTAGAAATGGGTGGCATGATTCTTTTTGCTCGGGTGCTTTCAATTCAATCGAAGATGGCGTCGAAACAGGCAAGCACTCCGCGAGCGTGTTGTATGGTTATACGAAACGCATGGTCATCGTGGAAATAAACTTTACGGTAGACCACTTTCGAGACGTAAACGTGCCCGTGAGTACAGTTTACTGGATTCTGACATCCCTGAGCGTGGAGCGGAAGGCCGGTAGCGGCCGTTCAGCGAAGATAATGACGATGAAGAAGAAGAAAGTGTTGAAAAAACTGTTCGGCAACAAGGACGGAACGAGCTTGCGTGGCGCCGGCCGAAAATATCACTGCCGCCATGCCTTGATGCACCGAACCCTCAAAATGGAGGACATCATCTATCGGAAGAAAACTCGGTCCCCCGAGTATACGGACGAGCAGATAGCGATCGTAAAATTGCAGTGCCGGTGAATGACGAAGAACTACAGCGGGATGTCGTTCGTGCTGGACGACGAAAGTTCCGCTCTCGAAGATGAATGTGACCAGCAAATGACAGCCGCTATTCCAGCGACAAGTCGGCCACACACCCCGAAGTAAAACATAAGTTTAAGCATCATAACAGTTTTTGCAACCGGCCGAGACGGTTGTGCCTCCAGGTGGAAGGTTTTGTTCTCGAGAGAGCGACAGAGTGCGAGACGCTGTACGCGTTTTTGTGGGAGAGAGAGACCAATTTGTTAAGTGTGAGTCGACAGTTGATACATCGGAGGCGTGGTCAACGGCATCCTCGACAAGTGGTGTTTTGACAGCGAACCGCGGGTAGACGAATTTGCCTACCGCGGTGGCAGAAATCGATAGTGATCGTGCCTGTAGACACAGAAAAAATATATTGTATTGGTGTCGTCGGGCAATTCTAATCGACGAGAGGGGAAACGTCACAGGTAGACCCATTTGCTCTATTTGTCTACTGCAGAAGTGGTACGACGAATAAGGAAAACAAGTGGCACCGAAAAATGCCGCATCGACAGTGGGATTTTCGCAGCAAGCCACAGGTAGCCACATTTGTCTACCGTGGTGGTGGAAACGGAGAGAGCGCGCTTGTGGTGGTAATACCGACGAGCAGCTTAACCGGAGAGAGTTTTGAAGTGTTGCAGGTAGGCCTATTTCTCTAGTGAAGGAGCAACGCGACGAAGAAGGACAGCAAGTGTCACATTGTCAAACAACGGGCACCGAGTTTACAACGTAACACATGAGGTGTGTTCTACCGGTGTCTTCGTCACCTAAGAGATAGCAGATAACAGGTATATTTTTCATTCCTTTTTGTGATAGTTTTTCTTGCTAGGTAAAATGGATGACGAGATGGGAGAACGAGTAATAGACCCTCCCCCTAAGCCTTCTGCTGAAAATGTAAACCCGATTAGAATTAAAATTTACCCAGAATCGTCAACGGGACCATGGATTGTATTTATTAGGCGTAAAGTAAAGGCGCTAAATATCATTCAAATTTCGAAAGATTTGACTTCGCGATTCTCGGATGTAAAAGAGATCGTCAAAGTTAATAAATATAAAATACGCATTGTCGTTGGTAGTCTCAAACAAACCAATGCAATTGCTTCTTGCGAGCTTTTTACGCGTGAATATAGAGCGTATATTCCTTCAAAGGAAATTGAAATTGATGGGGTCATCACAGAATCGAGTTTGACTGTTGATGACTTAATTAAGCATGGGGTTGGTCGTTTCAAAGACACCATACTTAAAGACGTAAAGATACTTGAATGCAAGCAATTGCATTCAGTATCACACGAAGGAGATAAAAAAGTTTATCGACTGTCTGACTCGTTTCGAGTGACTTTCGCTGGGTCTGCGCTGCCCAACTATGTCATTATCGATAAGATTCGTCTCCCTGTTCGCCTTTTTATCCCTCGTGTAATGAATTGCCTTAATTGTAAACAGCTTGGCCACACAGCCACTTACTGTTCCAATAAGGCACGGTGTGGCAAATGTGGGGATTCTCATCAAGAGGATACATGCAATGAAAATTCAGAAAAATATTTAATGTGCAGAGAAAACTCGCATGAGCTCCCTGCATGCCCCATTTATAAATTGCGCGAGGATAAAATTCCTTGAAGGAGAGGTCTAAGCGCTCCTATGCAGAAATGTTGAAAAATGCTACCCCTAAACCCATCTTCTTAGAAAACACTTACACATCTTTATTTTCGGAACAGTCTGACTCTGACGGAGCGTACGAAGGTACATCATTCGTTTTACCCGGAAATTCCAGAAAATAGTCTTCTTTTCCCAAGCTGCCAAGAAAGGGCCTTAAAATTTCTCCACCAATAGATAAACTGCGCCCAAAACCGAAATCAATTCCGCCCGGTTTTGGGAACGTATAATCCAAACAGAACACCATTACTGGAAATAATAAAATTTCGACTTCCTCTGAGCCTCAGCCGGGGGTAGGATTATTGAAATTTTCTGAAATTGTTGATTGGATTTTTAAAGCATTAAATATTTCTGAACCACTAAAGAGTATACTTTCAGCTTTCCTCCCAACAATTAGAACATTTTTAGAGCAGCTGATTGCTCAATGACCCATCCTTGCAGCAATTATATCTTTCAATGGTTAATTCAACTCCTAACTCCATCACTGTTTTACAGTGGAATTGCAGAAGTATCATACCAAAAATTGATTCCTTAAAAATTTTACTGCATAATTTAAAATGCGATGTTTTTGCTCTATGTGAAACATGGCTTACCTCAAACATTAATTTCAACTTAAATGATTTCAACATTATTCACCTAGACCGAGACACCCCGTATGGAGGAGTGCTTCTACGAATTAAAAAGTGCTATTCTTTCTATAGAATTACCATCCCCATGATTGCTGGCATTGAGGCTGTAGCAGTCCAAACGAATATTAAAGGCAAAGACATGTCTATCGCTTCTATATATATACTTCCCAAAGTTCAAATTGGACAACGTCAAATTTTTGAGGTAGTGGAATCCATGGCTGCTCCGCGTCTGATACTGGGAGACTTTAACTCGCACGGAGTATTGTGGGGTTCCCTCCACAATGATAATCGATCCTCTTTGATATACAATGTTTGTGACGAATTTAATATGACAGTTTTAAATACTGGCGAAACAACACGCATCCCCAGACCTCCTGCACGTCCAAGTGCATTCGATCTATCTCTGTGCTCGACATCACTTCGGTTAGATTGCACGTGGAAGGTTGTACCTGATCCTCACGGTAGCGATCATTTGCCAATCGTTGTTTCAATTAACAGTGAATTAGGCCTTACGAATTCAATCAATGTTCCTTATGACTTAACACGAAATATTGATTGGAAAACATACGAAACATTAATTTCCACTTCTCTTGCTTCGACAGAAGAGCTACGCCCTACCGAAAAATATGAATTCCTAGCGGGTTTAATTATTGAAGCAGCAGAACAAGCCCAAACGAAATGCAATCCTGGAATGACAATAAATAGACGGCCCCCTAATCCTTGGTGGGACAAAGAGTGCTCTGATGCATATGAAGCTAAACAAGTTGCCTACAAAGAAATTATGAAACAGAAAGGTGGTATACGTAAGAAATTTGAAACTTATTTTATTTTGCAAAACAAATTTGACAGTATACGTCGTGCCAAAAAGTTTAGTTATTGGAGACGCTTCGTTGATGGCTTGTCAAGAGAAACATCAATGAGTACTCTTTGGAACACAGCCAGAAGAATGAGGAATCGAAACGTGACTAATGGAAGCGAAGATTTTTCGAATCGTTGGATATTTAATTTTGCCAAGAAAATTTGTCCAGATTCTGCTCCTGCGCAGAAAATCATTCGCGATGCTCCCACAAGTAACGATTTCATAGATTCGCTTTTGACAATGATGGAATTTTCAATTGCACTCCTCTCATGCAACAATAATGCTCCGGGACTAGACAGAATTAAATTCAACTTGGTGATGAATCTGCCTGACCTAGCAAAAAGACGCTTGTTGAATTTATTCAACAAGTTTCTTGAGCAGAACATTGTCCCGCGTGACGGGAGACAAGTGAGAGTTATCGCCATTCCAAAACCGGGAAAACCAGCCTCCGATCATAACTCGTATCGACCGAGTGCAGTGCTATCCTGCATCAGGAAATTGTTGAAAAACATTATCCTACGACGTCTCGAGAATTGGGTTGAAGCGAACGGCTTGCTCTCAGATACCCAGTTTGGTTTTCGGAGGGGTAAGGGAACGAATGATTGCCTGGCGCTACTTTCGTCAGAAATCCAACTCGCTTACGCAAAAAAAGAACAAATGGCGTCTGTGTTCTTAGACATAAAAGGAGCATTCGACTCAGTCTCTATCGATATTCTCTCGGAGAAACTACATCAATGTGGTCTTTCACCGATATTAAATAATTATTTATACAATTTATTGTCAGAAAAGCACATGCATTTTTCATCTGGCGATTTGGCGCCACTCAGAATAAGTTACATGGGCCTGCCACAAAGCTCTTGTCTAAGCCCCCTTCTCTATAATTTTTACGTGAATGACATTGATAATTGTATTGTCAGCCCATGCACTCTAAGACAACTTGCAGATGATGGGGTGGTTTCTGCCACAGGACCAAAAGCTATAAATTTACAACAACCATTGCAAGATAGCTTGGATAATTTATCAATTTGGGCTTTAAAACTGGGCATCGATTTCTCTACGGAGAAAACAGAGTTGGTCGTTTTCTCAAGGAAGCGTGATCCAGCTCAGCTTCAGCTTCAGTTGGTTGGTAGAACGATAGCCCAAGTCCTGACTTTTAAATACCTTGGAATTTGGTTCGATTCTAAAGGCACATGGGGAGGCCACATTAGGTATCTAATAACGAAATGCCAACAAAGGATAAATTTTCTGCGAACAATAACTGGATCATGGTGGGGTTCTCATCCAAGTGACATGATAAGATTGTATCAAACAACAATACTTTCAGTAATGGAATATGGGTGCATCTGTTTCCGTTCAGCTGCGAACACTCACATTATTAAACTGGAACGGATACAGTATCGTTGTTTACGAATTGCCCTAGGTTGCATGCAGTCGACCCATACGATGAGTCTTGAAGTACTAGCGGGAGTTCTTCCTTTAAAAGACCGATTCTGGGATCTCTCCTCTCGTTTACTTATTCGATGTGAGGTTATGAACCCACTGGTAATTGAAAATTTTGAAAGACTTGTTGAGCTTCAACCCCAAACCAGATTCATGACAGTGTATTTCAATCACATGTCACAAGAAATAACGCCTGCTAGGTATGTTCCCACATACGTCAATATACTAGATACTCCTGAATCCACTTTATTCTTCGACACGTCCATGCAAGCAGAGATTCGTGGAATTCCGGATCATCTACGCTCGCGGGAGATCCCTAAAATATTCACAAGTAAATATCAACACATAGACTGCCTTAAAATGTTTTACACTGATGGGTCACGAATCAGTGAGGCCACTGGTTTCGGTATTTTCAACAATAATTTTTCAATTTCTCTCAAACTTGCAGAACCCGCTTCTGTTTATATAGCGGAACTAGCAGCAGTTCACTATAGTTTGCAAATAATTAATACTTTACCCCTGAACCATTACTTTATACTCACTGATAGTCTCAGCACAACTCTACGCTCAATGAGGATTGCTAATCACGATCCATTCTTTTTGGGGAAGATGCGAGAATCTCTGAGTAACCTAACAAGAAAATGTTATAAATTTACCCTAGTGTGGCTCCCCGCCCATTGCTCTATTGCGGGCAATGAGAAAGCTGATAATTTAGCCAAGATTAGTGCACTAGATGGTGAAATATATGAAAGACCCATCGCTTACAATGAATTTTATGACGCTTCTCGACAGAGGACACTTGCTAGTTGGCAAACATCTTGGGACAATGGAGATGTGGGACGATGGCTACACTCAATTATCCCTAAAGTATCAACGAAGGCATGGTTTGAACCATGGATTGGATGTAAGTCGGGACTTCATCCGTGTGATGTCTAGGCTCATGTCCAATCATTATACTTTAGATGCGCATCTCCGTCGTATTGGGCTCGCTGAGTGTAATCATTGTGCTTGTGGAGAGGGTTACCACGACATTGAGCATGTTGTTTGGTCCTGCACTGAATATCGTGAAGCCAGATCACAATTAGTAGATTCTTTACAAGTCCATGTTCCAATCCATGTTCCTGTTAGAGACATCCTGGCGTATCGCGATCCTCTATACATGGAACTTATCTATCATTTTCTAAAAACAGCGTCTGTCAAAATTTAATTAAATTCATCTCCTCATACTCTCATCCAAGGCTAATCATTCATCAATTAAAGTGTCCTAGAATATTCAGTTTTTAAATTTAGACAATAACAGAAAAAAAGTAAATAAATACACCCGAAAATACTAGATCATTATGAAATACAACAATGTAAGGAAAAAAGCAAACAATAAAGTGATTTTAGTGTAAGTTTTAGACAAATTACTAGTATAGTTAAAATTAGTCGTAAGGATTTTTGTAACGTGCTATGTAAAAAAAGAAACTGGCGTAAAAAGCTTTTGCAAATGCCGTGTCAAATAAACGAATGGGAAAAAAAAATATTTCTAAGTTTTTGTGAATAAGTTTAACTTTCTTGATTCAAAACAATCTGCTAGCATTAATACATCTTTGTCTTAGCATTTCGAGTGCACCTATCAGAAAAGTTTGAAGCATTGGTAATACTAATTTGCGACTATTGTGCAATCGAAATGTTGATTACTGCCAATAAGAATTTAAGCAGCTTTTTATATGCTAATTTTTAAAATGCTAATATGCTGCAAGAGGCATCGGAAATGCGAATGATATAATGTTTAGCGGTTACCTGGATAGTAACACAATACGAAGAAATGGTTTTCGGTACGTCTACTCCGTGCCATTCTTTACTTCCTGTCCAAGGCCTCTGACACACACTATGCTCAAAATACATTAATTACATACGAGAATGAGACCACATCACGTCAGTAATTGCAAAAAATTCACAATTTTATGACTTACTAAAATAAGATAAAGTACCTTTCATAGACAAACGATTCCATCTTTATCCACAAGGACTAAACGCTCCAAAATTTAATCGACGAGTATAACTGATGCTGTATACTCGAACGAAAACAATATTTTTAAAACCGATCATCGTATCATCACCGATCATGATAAGAATACTGTCAACAATTTCAAACAGTAGAATATCAAACAGAAACATTTACAGGCTTCCCACAGGGCTCGAAAGTTTTCCTTGCCAACCGCCGCCATCGGCGGTGCAAACACAATTTAAAGCAACCCTGAAAACAACACACAACTCATGACAACCAGCCGTACGTCCACCGTTCTCCCGCTAGCCTCCTAATCCAATTCTCGAAACCAAAACAAACTCCCAAACGAAAGAGGAAACCATCAATACTTAGAACATGTTTATCTATTTTCAATTCACGGCTTCATCCTTCTTCTGGCATATTCGCAGCACTCGCTCCGGGTCAGGATTGTTTGGCAAACGATTCTAACCCGGTTCTGGGGGTTCTGTTTTTTGCCCGACTACCATAGCTGCCCGCTGGCTGGTATGTGTCTACATACACAATGCACAAAGCGCCGCCCGTGTTCCGAAAGAAAGTGGACTTTCTTTATATTGTTGCACTTCCGTCTTGCATATCGTAGATTTTGCCAGCCTTTTTGTCGAACGACGACGCTTGGCTTGAGCTGTTTATGGGCGGCGTTGGACCATGAGTTTTGTAACTTTACGATTTCCCTTTCCTCCTCCGACACGGAACGGTGGTGAGGGTTGTTTTCAGCTCTTACAGTCGGATGCATTTTTCATTTCAGATGCATTTAAATTTAGAAATTTGATTGAGCTCCAAAAGTTTTGTTTTGTCGGTTTAGATCCTTTGCGGACGCCTCACAGGAGAGTTCGTTTTATCGTAAAATAAGAGCATAAAATATATTTTTTTTACTATCGTCCGAAAGTACCCCAAGAGATAAGGAAACCACCCGCGCATCCACATGCTATACAAAAGCAATAACGAAATTTCCCAAAAAACGGAGTGTGAAGCTCATTTAGGACGTTTCTCACTCCATTAGGAGTCTCCGTCCGGTGCCGAATAACCCAGAGTAAAGGCCAGAAGTGTAATTCACCAACAACTAGGTGCCCACCGCGTGCAGAAACGCCTCCAAAGGGAGAGTAAAGGATGGTACAACCGCACATCCGGCTCGTGCTTGCCACCAAAATGACCTGCCTGTTTCCTCACAGACACCCCCCGACCAGCCAGCCTCAGGTCGGCGGTAATCCTTTTCCCGATTTTATTATTGCTCGCGTACACACATTTTCCACTTGAGCTCGCGTAACAAGCGAACACCACACAGCAAACAGCCTCGCACCCACTCACGGATAACACCGCACGTGTAGCTGGCATCACCTTCCCCCGTTCCAACCCAGCCAGCCAGACCGTGTACGTACAGTCAGTGGATGTAGTAGGCCGTAAGCTATTTACTTACCTACTTCGCACAAACGAGCAGCGAAAGCAATTCTTTCTGATAGACCGTAGAGAGCGGCCCTTTGCCATCCAGAGGGAAGCAATAATGCCATTTGAGAGTAACCAATAATGCATGATGGTTGGTTGTGGGTAGTTGCGAGAAGAGGTGCTCCAACTGCCAAACACAACTATGCTATGGTAGGGCCGATAGCGAGCGGGCTGGTTGCATTCCGGACGCGTTTGGTGGTACCGACTTCACTGCTTTCCGATTGAGGCTGAGTTGTTTCCAAAAGGTATTATTTGACGAAGAATGAATTGGACGATGGAAAAAAAGTAAGGGAGGAAATAAAAAGTCTATCGGTCTCGAAAGCTATGAGCAACGGGGCCATTCTATCGGTGTGGGAGTCGTCTTGCGATATCGGTATAATTTTCTCAATGCTACGCTGCAAAAAGCATTGTCGAATAACTTAAATTTATTAAATTACAGAGTCACGTGGGCCCGGTCGTGATGGCTTTCACTATTAGCTGACACTTATGGAAGTTTCAATACAAAGCTACTGCGTTTCGAAATAAAATGTGGGAATTGATAAAAGGTTGTAATTACTAACGCAACAAGGGATATACAATGCAAATATTTCCTAAGATGTACAAAAAGAAATGATGGGCAAACTAAACCAGTCACGAAAATAATTTTAAACTTTTTTGTAATCTTTAAGCGAAATTAAACTAACAGAAACCAGTTTAAAAACTCGTTCGATGCTGCCAAAATACTTGATAGCTCCTGTGGCGCATCTGGCACCATTGCCGTAATTAGATCGTATTCAACCCGATCACACAATCAGCCACACGATCAACCATCCCAGGTAGCATATGATACGATCACACATCACACTCACAAGATAGTACACGCATTCTGTTTATAGTTTAATGTATATAACGCTAGTATTAAATAGATACTCGAAGACGATAGTCGCTTCATCGTTTCTCGCCATAAGTGCTATCCGAAGTCCGGTTCGAACCAATATTGGGAATTGATAAACCCCCATATTCTGGTGACCCCGACCGAGCATTGGTATTTAACGTCGCGAGTGAATAAATCCGTGCACATCGTACAACGTTTTGTCCATTAAAAACTCCGGTTGTTACCGAACCATATTAAAAAACTTCTCGTTATGAAGACAAGTGAAGACAAGAACAAAATGGCTGGCAGTGGCGTCAGTGATGCTGAAGAACGCATTGGCCAGACAATGGAAACCACCGTCATCGCGAAAATCAACTATCTAGATTTCGACCCTGATGACATCGACACGTGGTTCATCTGTCTGGAAGCCGCTTTTAGCGTCAACCAGATTAAGAACGATAAATTTAGGTTCAACGCTGTCATCGTCACCTTAGGATCACGGGCTTAATACGTTTACAACGTGATCGCCCAGTGCAATAATTCCGCCAATAAATACGACGTCATCAAAGCCGCCGTCATTGCGCATTTTCGTCCGTCAGAAAATCAGCGTCTGACCAGCTTGTTGTCCAGAATGACACTCGGTGACCAAAAACCGACTGTACTTTTATCCGAGATGCGTCGTCTCGGTGGAGTATGCTGTTCCGACAGCGTATTGTCCAACTTGTGGCTTCGCGCCCTACCGAACACCGTCCGTTCGATCATCGCCGCCGTGCCGTCAGTTGGCCTCGATGAGCAGGCAGTGGTAGCTGACAAAATTATGGAAGCCCCGAGAGGAGAAGTAACAGCCGCGCATTCGACCGAATCCGCATCGTCCATTTCAAGATTAGAACAGCGGATTGATGCACTCTCTCGCCGTTTGGGTGAAGCATTCTCCAGTGACAACCGTGGCAGACAACGCAACAGAAGACAGCCATCGCAGAGCCGCCATCACAGTCAGCGACAACCGACGCCATCGCAGTCGCGTGCCCCTCGCAGATGGATTTGCTGGTTTCACTACCGCCATTGTGCTCTAGCACAAAAATGTGAAAAACAAAAAGAAGAGAACCCGTGCATTTTTTTCGACGGAAAAATCCCAGTGTACACCCGACCACAGAACGCATAGAACCACATAGAAATTCACCACCTGGATTCAGACCCACTGCAAACCAGAACGAAACAGTCAACATTCAACGAATCCATGTGCACGATCAGTAGTCATCCATCAGATACTTAATCGACACCGATGCAGATATCTCAGTGATCCCACCCTCACCAAGAGAACAGCTAAACCCAACAAAATACAACCAACTATTCGCTGCTAACGGCAGCCCAATAAACACTTACGGTACCAGACGTCTGACTATCGATATTGGTCTCCGGCGGTCTTTCGTTTGGGTATTTACCATCGCCGACGTAAAGGGTCCTATTATCGGGGCGGATTTTCTCAGACACTACAACCTTCTCGTAGATCTTCGCGGAAATAAGCTGATTGACAACACTACCCTTCTGGAAGTCAACAATATCCAGACCGCCACGGAACCCATGATAACCACTTTCAACGTGAACGCACCATTTGCAAACCTTCTCAAGGAATATCAGGACATTACGATCCTTAATATGAACCACCTCCCGACGAAAGCGAAAACCGTTCACCACATCTTCACGACTGGCCAACCTGTCTTCTGCCGCCCTCGCAGACTGCCGATAGAAAAGCTGACTGAAGCCAAGGCGGAGTTCAGGTTTCTTATGGAGCAGGGAATTTGCCAGCCATCCAAAAGCTGCTGGGCAAGTCCCCTCCATATGGTTAAAAAACCCAATGGAAAATGGCGTCCCTGCGGTGATTACAGAGACCTGAACGCTATCACCGTGCCCGATCGCTACCCTGTACCACATATACAGGATGTCTCTAACATTTTGTACGGTAAAAAGATATTTTCTTGTATCGACTTACAGCGTGCGTATCATCAAGTCCCCGTTGCAGTCGAAGACATCCCCAAAACGGCCATCACGATCCCTTTCGGATTATTCGAATTCAAATTTATGACATACGGACTACGAAACGCTGGACAAACACTTCAGAGACTTCTTCACGACATCTTCGGTGACCTGGATTTTATATTTCCGTACATCGACGACCTTTGCATCGCATCGGATGACATAAAACAACATGAATCTCACTTACGAGTGGTATTCGAGTGCCTCCGGGACAACGGACTCACCATCAACGTCGGCAAGTGTCAAATCGGTCAACCAGAAGTTGACTTTCTTGGACATTCTATCACGGAAAATGGCATCAAACCAAAACCGGCCAAGGTCGCCACTATTTTGCAGTTCCCTCGCCCAATAGTCGCCAAACAGCTAAAACGATTCTTGGGCAGCATAAATTTCTATCGAAGGTTCATTCCTCACGCCGCTGATGTCCAACAAATTCTGCATGCCATGATCCCAGGAAACTTCCGCAACGACCAGACACCACTTGTCTGGAACGAAGTCACGAGCGCCGCCTTCGATAAATGTAAGCAGGACCTGGCAAATGCCGTGTTGCTAGCACACCCCTCTGCCGAAGCCAAACTCGCATTGGAAGTTGACGCATCAGGAACGGCCATCGGTGCGGTTTTACATCAAATCACCAGAGAAGGTCGTCAACCCCTAGGATTCTTCTCAAGTAAGCTGAACGACTGCCTGCAGAAGGCCAGTACATACGACAGGGAGCTGTATGCCATATATGCGTCGGTGAAGTACTTCAGAGATACATTAGACGCCCGCGACTTCTGTATCTACACCGACCACAAACCTTTAACAACAGCTTTCCTGCAGCGTCCGGAACGAGCAAACCCGACCCAACAACGCCGGCTCGCGTTCATCAGCGAGTACACGACGGATATTCGCCACGTACCAGGAGAGGCAAACCAAGTTGCCGACATGCTGAGTCGCATCGAAACAATCGCCAACACAGAGGTACCAATTGATTTCAGCAGAAAGGCAGAGCAGCAGAAATCAGACCCAGAACCAAAAATGTTTCTAGAAAGCCCGCCGCCAAACACCACACTGAGATTGAAGACACTCAAATCACCACTTTGTACCACATCGATGTACTGTGACGTCTCAACAGATGCAATCCGCCCATTCGTTACGAAAGAGTTCCGTACGGAGGTAATTCGGAAACTACACATTGCTTCACATCCTGGTGTGCGTGCAACAACACGTCTGGTAACTGATCGGTATGTATGACCCTCTATTCGTCGGGACTGCAAGAACTTTGTTGTGCAATGTATACCTTGCCAAAAGTCAAAAATACACCGCCACAACAAGTCGCCGATCATCCAAATACACACGCCGAGTGAAAGGTTCGCACGCATCCACATGGACTTGATTGGTCCACTACCACCATCGGATGGTAACGCATAGTGTCTGACCATGATTGACAAATTCACTCGTTGGCCAGAAGTCATACCTATCCCTAACATGACTGCAATCACCGTTGCACCAGCTTTCGTGAGTGGCTGGGTCGCAAGATTTGGAGTACCAGTCAACATCACAACCGACTTAGGAAGGCAGTTCGAGTCCGAGCTCTTTCGAGAGCTGTCCATCATCTTAGGAATTAATCACCTGAAAACGACGCCCAGGCCAACGGGCAAATCGAAAGGACTCATCGGCAGCTGAAATCTGCCATCATGTGCCACGCAAACCCAAAATGGACGGAATCTTTACCCTTCGTCCTCCTCGGTATGCGGTCTGCAATCCGGGAAGATCTACAAGCATCCTCAGCCGAAGCAACACTCGGAACCACACTACGTCTACCTGGTGAATTTTTGGCCGAGAGCTCCAATAAGAAGCCTGCATCCGAGTTCATCGTGGATCTAAAGGCACCCCTTGCAAAGCTACGACCAACACCAACAACAAATCACTCGAAGCCCGCAATATTCGTTCAGAAGGAACTGGCCAACTGCAGTCATGTGTTCGTAAAGGTATGTGCAATCAAACCACCGTTAACACATCCATTTATAGGACCATTTCGGGTGTTGCGCCGTAAGAAGAAAGTCTTTATCATAGACATCAACGGAAAATGTATATAACGCTAGTATTAAATAGACACTCGAAGACGATAGTCGCTTCATCGTTTCTCGCCATAAGTGCTATCCGAAGTCCGGTTCGAACCAATATACTCCTGTACTACCGTTTTTTTTTTCGACCGGAATTTTATCCTATTTTTAACGTGAATATCTGCCGTTTTGAGAATGAAAAAATACATGTTTGCGCAATCTGATTATATACATAACAATTTAGCAACAAATTCCTCTGAATGTAATTAATGAATTACTGAAAATAACAAGATTTTGTGAAAGCAGTAATTATCTGCGCCATGATTGGTCCGTACTATTCGACCGAGCGAATGAGTTTTGCTAGGACTGATCCTTTATCATCCAAATAATCGCGACAAAATGATCTTTCGCGTCATTCGCACACGACCTATTTTTTAACGTTAATAACGTTGTAGTGAATCAAATAAATAGATTTTTGTATTTGATTTTTTTGGAAATATTCAAAACAAGTTTGTTACTAATTATGAAGAATATACAATTACTAAAAAAAAATGAAAAAAATAGTTTTTTAAAATCGACCGTTTATAAACCACGTGCATTTCAAACCCTTACCCTTACCCTTCGTAAAATTTAAGTAGATTTTTCCGAAGACAACCCCTCCCCAACAAGATTCATGTAGACTTTTCGATTCTCTTTAATTTATCGAAATTGTTTAATTTGCGAGCATCACACTGTTACTAAGATTTTTTGAAAAAAAATTTTTTCGAGAATTGTCCTATTGAAGCTGTAGAGCCGGATTTTCGGAGGGGCTCTCCATCAGAATCACTACAGTTGCAGACGAGACGGGAAATGTCACCCACTAAAAACTGCTTAAGGCAAATTGCAGCGAATTTTGATTGTGATATTGAGCGTACGGTTCGGGTGCGTGACGTTTGGCAAAAAAGCGACTATCTTGGAAAAGAAAAAAAGCAGTTTTTTTCTCACGCTATTGGAAAAATCTTCATGAAAATGAATCAATGTTTTCGGGGCATTGGTGCATGATTTCCTTGAAGATTTTTTTCCAACGGTTTGAAAAAACTGCTTTTCTCCTTTTCTATGATTGCTGCTTTTCCAGATCCGCAGTTTAACCTTAACAAGGACCTCAAAATGCAAAATATCATGCGAGATATTTATCCCGTACAAGTGTAGAGTTGTAGATGTTTTCTTCACTGAAGTGAACAGTTTCGAATCAAACACATTTCAAGCCTACTAGATGTATTACCAATATAACTGTATCCAAGCATTGAAAAATAAAGCAAAATAATGAACCTACATTAAGTTTCGGAGCTATGGAAGCATGCAGTATTATGGACAGCATTCACATTAGGCTGCGGATGTTACGGTTGTGACGATTGTTTCGGTAACTCGTTACAGTGCACGAAAACTCTCTCTCTTTCTCTCTCTCTCGTATCAGATAGTTTCTTTGATAGCCTCAAGAATATAATCATTGAACTGAATTATTTGGGACAAAATCAATATAGTATAAGCAATATTCGTATATTCGTTGATAAAATAATAAAATGCATTATTTTTTCTATCATGAGCTGTTCTTCAAGACATTTATCTTCTAGCACAATTGCGCCTTGCGTGTACGTAAGTACAAATCTAACTGTCATCAATGCGATAATCATCTGTTCTTTCTGGGACGTCTCGTATCCCAGGCATAGCATAAGGGTTTGTGAATTGAGCTGGAGTCTCAAAGGTTGCGGGTTCGAATCATGCCTCTGGGGGATTTTTTTTCACATAATTGCTTTCACTTCACCATTTCGATCTGTTTTCCCCGTTGGATGCCACCAAAAAGTCTTAAATAACATATTGGCATTTACGCCAAGAACCAACTAAATGAATTATTTGAACTAATCTAAGATAATGTGCGTTGTTCATACCTTAATACAAATGAGATTGTTTTTAAAGAAGAGTGTTGAGCCTATTGTAGTAATTTTAATTTCCGTATGCCAGGTATACGGTTTACTGCTTTTATTAGAGCAAAGATTTCTTCAAGTATATACAGCAGAATAAAATGTTGATCAAGTTAGTATCAGCTTTCAGAGTATTTCTACAACATCAAAAAATCCAAACATTCACGATCTTACCACCCGAGGCCATCATCGCTAAAAAAAAGTTGCTTGAAGTGATACTTCAACATGATAATTCATGCCTAACGTCCATTATCCCCAGCGCATATTATGCCTAACGTCTTTATGCCTAACGCCCATTATATCTAACGTCCATTATGCCTAACGTACGTATGCCTTAACTATTTATTCCTAATGGTGAACACTCTACGGTTCAGATGTGGGAGCGCGCGGTAGTGCGCGTTTATTTGTGCGCTCTTGAGACGCCAATCTGCCCATAATTGAGTATTTGTCCTGTTTTCTATGGGATTTCCTATATTTATGGGACTGATTTGCGATCATGGGCTGTATAGCGTTCACTACATCATCGAGAAGATCTTGTGTTTGCGAAATCTCGGGCGTTGTTGTGCGTGGATGATCGCGATTGTTTGTTCGTCGTTTTGTATCATCGCGAGAAGCTCGGTCGTTTATAAGTTAACATTTGGATTGCGTGGGCGTTTGTATGTCGCGTAGGTGTCGTGTTCTTTGATGATCGTGCGTGGACTGTGAACCTGATACTTATTTTCAGTGCACGGTTCAAATGCTAGAAGAGAGTAAGTTCTTCCATATCACTAGAGTTTCCGAGCACGTCATTTTTTCTGATTGGTCCAACTAAAGGCATGAATCTAGGATGCAAGGGCTGAGAGTAGGGACTTCCGGATGTAACCGATTCATGATCGCGCGAACACTGGCGTTTGTAGTTATAAGAAATTGTAAATTTATAGTTATAAGGCAAGAGTTCGTTTTCGCTTTCTCGTCAGCAAACCAGAGCTTCTGTATTTGCTTCCCGGGACATCACTCGGGACAAGTTAGTTGCTTTTGACGTTCACATACCGTAAAACGGGGTATCTTTGATCACCGGGGTAAGTTTGATCAAATGAGACTTTTTTCAGTGACGTACGATAAGATGATTCCCTCTAACAAAATCATCAAAACAAAATACAAACCTTATTTCCAACATGTTCAGCATCTACCGGCAACGATTATTTCGTCATTTAGTGTATCTTTTATGAACAAAAATTCAAATTGAAAATGATACAACTTTCATGCATCGTTTCAATCTATTCAAACAATTCTTTGTATATAAATGAAATCAAGCAACTTCAACTGAACTGATCACTTTTTAAGAAACCGTAAATATTTTTGTCCAATAATTTATTTAAAAAATCCGAGATTTTTAATGCTAACTATTTTATTTCGACTATTTTGCTGAAAAAGTGCGATAAAAATCGGCCGTATCCATGCAGACAATTTTGTTTTCTTACGAGACGACACAATCACGGGTCAAAAAATCGCCTGCCGATATGCAATCTACACAGCATTTGTAGCGTTATTTCTTATTTCGATTCATATATTTTGCTGATCAAAGTTACCCCGAAAACAACGAATAAAAATTTTCAACAAATTTATTTTATTTTAATAGTAAAACGAAATAAATTACCAAACAATTTGGACGTTTTCAATCTAGGGGTACCAGTACTAGTTTTAAAAATGCAAACAGTTACATCTACCTCATTTGAAGAAAGTTATTCGAAAAAATGTAGAAAAATTGATCAATGTTCCCCGTTTTACGGTATGTCGTGTGAACTGTTTGGAATTTTTTTATGTCTAACTAGTGCTAATTTGGGTACTAGTTTAGATACATCGTCTAACTATATATTCAGATGGTGCTAGTTACTGACGAGATGAATTCGAAACACAAGAGATCAATACTTAATTCATTAGTGGTGTTATCCTATTTGCCCTATTGCGGGCGTACGTGTGCGTGGATGATCGCGAAGGGCTCGAGCGTTTGTATGTGAACATGTTTGTCGCTTGCGCTATTACCATATTCGCGTGCATTCTTGAGCGATCGCGCGCTCACCATGAATATGATGCTTACTTTTTAGTGTATGGCTCAGATGCTACTAAAGGGTAAGTTTCCCCATATCACAATTCCGGTCATGTCGCCACGTGTTGTGTAATGAATGTAGGCGATATTTTTTTATTGGTTCAACTAAAGGCATAGACCTGAGCTGCTAAGAACGAAGGAAGAAATTTCCGGACGTGACCGATGCATTATCGCGAGAAAATGGGCATTTGCAGGGTCCCGCTTGAGCCCGCATTTACAAGTTTATTAGTATTAAAACATTCACTTAATCACAGGGGTGTTTTTACTAGAGGTACACCGAATAGTACTATTCGGCTTTTAGCCGAATACCGTATATTTAATGTTTAATTATTCGGCGTACCGTATATTCAAAATTGGCTGGTATTCGGCCCGAATATTCGGTACATCTCTAGTTTTTATGCTACCGAGACCGCGGGCTTTTGTGTGCGTGAATGATCGCGAAGCTCTGAAGCGTTTGTATGTTAACGTGCTGAGTGAGATTCCCCATATTACTAAAGCTCCCGGTCATGTCGTCATGAAAAGTGTTGTCTAGGGGATATGAGCGTCATTTATTCGATTGGTCCAAGTGAAGGCTATTGGGGCCGAGGGTAAGTGACTTTCGGACGTGACCGATTTATGATCGCACGAACACATATGTTTGTAGGTCCGCTCTTGAGACTGCGTTTATGAGTTTATAAGTGTTAAAACCTTCGCTCAACTACTGGGGTGCTTTCATGTTTGAGAGATAGCGGGTATATTTGTGCGCGGACGAAGCTCAAACGTACGTTAACGTTAACGTGTTTGTCGCGTCTGCTAACGTGTATGTTACTTCGCGTGGATAAATTCGATTTCTTCAATGATCGCGCGGACCGTGAATCTAATGCTCAATTTTCAGTGTACGGTTTAGATACGAAAAAGAGTGTTCCCCTCATATCATTAGCGTTCTCGGTTATATCGCCATAGAACATGTTGTCTAGTGGATTTGAGCGTTATTTTTTCGATTGGTTCAACTGATGTAGGCTGCTAGGACCGAGGGTGGAAACTTCCGAACCTGGCCGATTTATAATCGCGCAAGTGGTGGGTTAATGCTTGAGACCTAGTTCACTTCATTACCGGGTATATTAATGATGGCGAGATCGCGCGCCTAAGTAGATGTGGATGAATGCAACTGCATGTTCACGTTTGTGACCAAGATTGTGTTATCGCGGAGGCCACGAGCGTTTGCACGTTTAGAATGGGAGAGATTGTGAATGTATATGAGAGAATATGCAGTTGATTGTGTTAGTGAGTGTTAGTATGAACCTAATTAAAGATATAGTAATAAAAGGAGACACAAAATGCCGAAGAAGAAGAGATTTATTAGAAGCCCCTAAATTGACCGACATTATTTTTGGTAAACATGAGTAGTGGAAAAGCAAACTAATAGAAATATAACAAAAACAGACTAATGATGTAGAACAAAAGAACACATGTAACATCAAACTTTTTGAACTCGTTTAAATGCATGCTAACGATATTTAATTACCATTAACGACAATTGAATTCTGTCAGAATTTTATCATGATTTGCTTCCCGGGAATGGATGATTCACGTGCATTGGTAAATTAATTGTACCTTAATTTATCCAATCCGATCTTCCCGAATGAATCGAATCAAATGCATGAATTTGCGACAAAAGCGACAAACGAATCCTAGGATGGATTACCCAATATTCTATCATATGCGCCAGTTCAGCATCTAATCCTTGACCCAACTGTCACAAATACTCAGACGAACACATACACAGATAGACATACGACTAGCATATAACAATAGCACACTAGTGCTGAAAACTACAATCATTACTATACTAAACTAGTAGACTTCAACTTTTACATTACTTTAATTATCCTGTGCACGATGACGAAATCGACACATAATGACATTTAGAGCCAGAAATTCTTCGTAGAATATGTTCACAATATTATTTTGCAAATTTGTAAATGAAAACTTTTTTTGATTAGACTAAAGTAGAGTACCCGAAAAAAAAAATTTCAAAGAAAATTTTTAGAGGAAAAGTTGTAGCATATTATGGTTTCAAAACTTCGTCGAAGACACCACAGACATCAGACCTGAATTTCTAGGCGAAATTGTTATTTTTTGAAAATATGACCTAAAAATTAGATTTCCGGCTTTTCCATGGTAAAACCATAATTGATTAATTTATTATGTTCTACAAACTTGCAGGTATCACTAAATAAAACTTTTTGTTGAAGGAACCAATACCTGTAAAATCAATGTTTATAATACTATTTTCCATATAAATTTACACTATTTTCATCAAAGATTTCTGTTTTCAGAGGCACTTTGTGACTGCCAAACTTCAGATATTCCGATATTCCATTATGCCAAGAATAAATTTGATATTACATAAGAACAGGATATAGTGGGACCCATTGTTTGGGTGACCATTCATGTAATCGGTTTAAAACATGAAATGTATATATTATCTTTAATGTACATACATTATCATCTATTAACAAAATGTTTTATTTTACACGCGCCTACAAGTATGTACAACACATTGCTCGGTATCTATGTTGAACAATTTTATTAAAAAAATATTCGGCATATGTAAAACTACAGGATGTGAAGCAATAAACTTTTCCCTTTCGTTTGAAACCAAAAGCCAAATAAAACGGTCGGGGGTCTCATCTTTTTATTATACATTTTTTTTGTTTGAAACCTGAAGTTTTTTAATGAAACTAATTCACATTTTTGCCTCTACTTGTTACTATAGACATTTGAATAATACTAAAAGTGAAAATCTGATGAACATTTTCAACTTCGTAGAAAACTATAAAACGATGTAAAATCATCCGAGAAAGTTATTAAAATTGTATCAGTTTATAGATGTGCACGTGGCCCACTGGTTAACACTCGGAATACCAAGGGGGTAAAAAAAATGGGAACGCTTACTTTGACCGGTCATATCTCAGCTGTTACATAATCGATTTTAAATCTGTCTTCACCACTATAAAGGTATGTCTTTTGTGAACACGTCGAATTAAAAAAATAGAAGAATAGAGTTGTCTACCGTAAGTTACCGTAAAAAGAGTATAACAAAGTCAGTGAGAAAAAAATGGGAACGCTTCTTTGACTTGCCATATCTTAGCTGTTTGCTCACCAATTTTAATTCTTTCTTCACCATTGGATAGGTAAATCTTTTATAAAACAGTGAACAAAGAATGATGGAAATCAAATTTGTATATCTGAAGTAATTGTAAAAACAGTAATTGAGAGTCAGTACAGACGAAATGACTTTTTCTGTTCAAACAATCGTATCACGACCGTTTGTCAACCAATTTCAATTTTCCTTACACCAATGCAATCCTTAGAGCTTCTAGACTTGTAATATATGCAATAAATAGTAGATTTTCAAAAATTACTATACTTTTTCGAGTTTTTAGGAGATAGGATTTTTACAATGTACGTAGCATACGGTTGATTGAAATTCTTTGCGACTTGTTAGTTTTACGGTTTGAAAATTACCTGTTTACTCAATAGTTCTACATATTATACATGGATATTATTATATTAAAATGTTTGCACGGACGTGGAGAAACACATTATTGTATGTAAGTTACTAAATAATAGAGTGTGTTAGGACGATTCAGTAAATACGAAGAAGTTAAGAATTTTAAAATATTCGTCATATAACTTTAAATTTGAAGCGATGACCTATACATTTTAATACACCAGTCGATTGTAATTGATGGCGGCTACAATTTCTGAAAAAACACATTTTTATATTTTCTCAAAAAATAGCCAAAAGTACGTAGAAGTACAGAAATTTCATTTAGTTGGTAAAAAATGTTGAATTCAAAGCGATGGCCTATACCTTTTTATATACCAATCGATTATAATTGATTTTGGTTACAATTTCTGGAAGAACAATTTTTATATTTTCTCAAAAAATAGACAAAAGTACGTAGAACTACAGTAATTTCATTTAGTTGACAAATAGCTTCAAGTATTCAAAGCTATCACCTATTCCATTTATACACCAATCGATTGTAATTGATTTTGGCTACAATTTCTTAAAGAACAAATTTTTATATTATCTCAAAAAATAGCCAAAAATACGTACAAGTACAGAAATTTCATTTAGTGGGCAAATAACGACGAATTCTAAGGGATGATTTATACTTTTTTATACACCAATCGATTGTAATTGATGGCGGCTACAATTTTTGAAAGAACACATTTTTATATTTTCTCAAAAAATAGACAAAATCCGTAGAAGTACGGAAATTTGATGTAGTTGGCAAATAAGGTCAAATTCAAAGTGATGGCCTACACTTTTATGTATATACCAATCGATTGTAATTGCTTTCGGCTACAATTGCTGCAAGAGAAACTTTTCATATTTTCCCAAAAAAACGACAAAAATACGTAGAAGTACAGAAATTTCGTCTGATTGGCACATAACTACAAATTTCCGTACTTCTACGTATTTTTGGCTATTTTTTGAGAAAATATAAACAATTGTTCTATCAGAAATTGTAGCCGCCATCAATTACAATAGATTGGTGTATAAATAGTGTAGGTCATCCCTTTTAATTTGCAGTTATTTGTCAATCAAACGAAATTTCTGTACTTCTACGTATTTTTGTCGTTTTTTTTAAGAAAATATAAAAAGTTTATCTTGTAACAATTGTAGCCGAAATCAATTACAATCGATTGGTATATATAAAAGTGTAGTCATCACTTTGAATTTGACCTTACTTGCCAACTAAATCAAATTTCCGTGCTTCTACGTATTTTGTCTATTTTTTGAGAAAATATAAAAATGTGTTCTTTCAGAAATTGTAGCCACCATTAATTACAATCGATTGGTGAATAAAAAAGTATAAATCATCCCTTAAAATTCGACGTTATTTACCCACTAAATGAAATTTCTGTGCTTATACGTAGTTTTGGCTATTTTTTTAGAAAATATAAAAATATGTTTTTTCCGAAATTGTAGCCAAAATCAATTACAATCGATTGGTGTATAAATTGCATAGGTAATAGCTTTGAATACTTGAAGTTATTTGTCAACTAAATGAAATTACTGTAGTTCTACGTACTTTTGTCTATTTTTGAGAAAATATAAAAATCGTTCTTCCAGAAATTGTAACCAAAATCAATTATAATCGATTGGTATATAAAAAGGTATAGGCCATCACTTTGAACTCGACGTTATTTGCCAACTAAATGGAATTTCTGTACTTCTACGTACTTTTGGCTATTTTTTTGAGAAAATATATTTTTTCAGAAATTGTAGCCGCTATCAATTACAATCGACTGATGTATTAAAATGTATAGGTCATCGCTTCAAATTTAAAGTTATATGACGAATATTTTAAAATTCTGAACTTCTTCGTATTTACTGAATCGTCCTAACACACTCTATTATTTAGTAACTTACATACAATAATGTGTTTCTCCACGTTCGTGCAATCATTTTGATATAATAATATCCATGTATAATATGTAGAACTATTGAGTAAACAGGTAATTTTCAAACCGTAAATCTAACAAGTCGCAAAGAATTTCAATCAACCGTATGCTACGTACATTGTAAAAATCCTATCTCCTAAAAACTCGAAAAAGTATAGTAATTTTTGAAAATCTACTATTTATTGCATATATTACAAGTCTAGAAGCTCTAAGGATTGCATTGGTGTAAGGAAAATTGAAATTGGTTGACAAACGGTCGTGATACGATTGTTTGAACAGAAAAAGTCATTTCGTCTGTACTGACTCTCAATTACTGTTTTTACAATTACTTCAGATATACAAATTTGATTTCCATCATTCTTTGTTCACTGTTTTACAAAAGATTTACCTATCCAATGGTGAAGAAAGAATTAAAATTGGTGAGCAAACAGCTAAGATATGGCAAGTCAAAGAAGCGTTCCCATTTTTTTTCTCACTGACTTTGTTATACTCTTTTTACGGTAACTTACGGTAGACAACTCTATTCTTCCATTTTTTAAAATGACGTATTCACAAAAGACATATCTTTCTATTGGTGAAGACAGATTTAAAATCGATTATGTAACGGCTGAGATATGATCGGTCAAAATAAGCGTTCCCATTTTTTTAGACCCCCTTGGTAGTCCGCGTAACTTTTTACCCCCTTGGTATTCCGAGTGTTAAAAAGTCTATTAACCCCTTCATGCCCATGTTGTTTGTGAACAACAACGTTTTTAAACAGATATAACTTTTGATTGAGACAAGATTTGTTCACAAAAACAAGTAAGGCTAATAAATGTGACTATTGCCTTTCATTTCAGTGTATTCAGATGAGTTTAAGTGTTTGCAAAGTCCCATTTTTGAGCGAAAAAATATATTTTCAGATTCCTCCGGTTCTTGGGCATCAATGATATTTTATGAGCAAGGTGGTATAGAAAGGTGTTGACAAAGTTTATTCGATATTTTTACCTTTTCAAGATATTTTAATACGGAAAAATAGAAAAACTGATTTTTAGGTCATATTTACAAAATACAACAATTCCACCTCGTAAATGAGGTCTGATGTCTGTAGTAAATTCGACGAAGTTATTCAAAACATAATATTCTCCAACTTTGCCGAAGACATCTGAGGAATTCCACGAAGATCCGTCCGAAAATCTCCAAAGTTGTGACCGATGAAACTTTACAGGTTTCACATGTATGAATGATTAAATATTTTCCACACTCAATAAGATTATTTTGACTCAAGCGCAATTTTTTAAAAGGGCGTAGACGTTTCTTCAATCATTAATTTTAATTTTTTTGTTCGGTTACCCTATTTTATATAGCAAAACTATCTGAGAGCAAGTTATAGGGAATGAATACTTCTTCACGAAAAAAATATACACTGAAAAAAATGTTGTGTCATTTTTCACAAAACCAAAAGTTTATGTTAAAATTTTAAATTTCAGGTTTGTCAAAAGGCCCATAACATTGTCGGTAACTTTCGCTTTGACATCAAGGCGATATTGTAAAGCGTTTGGAAGCTACACTGTGTTTCAAGTGCAAACCAAAGTATGTTTCAACTACCCTAGACCCTAAGGTTCAATAATATTTTAATTTTTTTGTACAGCTTTCAAATTGTTTACCATATCGCCTTGATGTCAAAAAGAAAGTTACAGGAAATGTTATAAGCCTTTTGAAAAACCTATTGTTGTTGATGGAGAAACGGAAATGGAAAGGTCATAGTAAACCAAAATAATTGGGCAATTAAAACAAAATTGAAAATATCTCAAGGACTATTACATTTCAGAAAATTTTTTGTTTTTAGCGTTTTGATTTAAAATTACGTTTATAATCATATTCAAAAATAAAATTGTATTTTTAACTGCAAATAGTTTGTATTATAAAAATATGACAAAAGTTGCTGCTAGGAAATTTTTTTATTGAAAGCTTTTCCATGATGCAAATACACTGAAAAAGTTTACAAAAGTTTAGATAATTGACATTCTATGATAGGGTAATGCGAATAACTTTTAAAAAGGACATAATTACACGAATTGATTGTTTTTGTTGGAGAGAAATTCCAAGTATCTCGAAAACTATCGCATTTTGGAAGATTTGTGTTAAATGCATTTTAATTTAAAATGATACTTAGAATTATATTCCGTACTAAAATTACAGTTTTGTATGTTAATTAGTATGAAATTTTAAAACATGTATAAATTTATTGTTAGAAAAATACCATCATACAATCACATTCAAAATGTTTCGTTTCTCTTTAGGTTTTTGTTGACAAAACATAAAAAAAAACTTTAAAAAATGTGTTTTTCGAAATTCAAATTCTTTATATAAATGTTTGCCTTTTTTTTAAATTGCGCAACATTTTTTAGTGCATATTTTTTTGTATAGAAATTTTCATTCCCTGTAACTCGTTCTCAGATGGTTTTGCTGTATAAAATAGAGTAATCGACCAAAAAAATTTAAATTGGAAATTAATGCACGTAGAAACGTCTAGGTCCCTTTGAAATGTTGCTCTTGTATCAAAATATTGCTATTGCCAGAAAAAATCATGGAAATTCATAAACCAAACACAACTTCAAAGTTTCGTTCGAATCGACGTTGTTCATATTTTGCGGTGGGCCGGTTTTTCATGGAATCCCTCATCTGCCCTCTAAAAAAATTCTGATGAACCTGATTCCACTTTAGTCTAATCAAAAAAAAAATTTACATACAAAGTTGCAGAATGAAATTGTAAACTACGAAGAATTGCGGGCTCTAAAATATATACTACGAAGAAATGCTGGCCTCAAATAGGTTTTATCATAACTTTTATGGATTGGTCCCACTGTGCGGTGTCTCCAAACACGGCCAACACAACAAAAGTCAACCCACGTCGATGCACCAGTCAGCCACCCTGACGTTACCAGGCTAATGGTTGATCGTTAGTTAGGGCTCGCGCAGAGAATGAAAAAAAAACATGAAAAAATCTCATAAGCCCTCTCGGTCTCTTCGGTGCACCACTATCGATGCGTAATGCAATAACCATCTTGAAGCAATTGTTTGTCAGAGAATCTTCAAAACTGATTCGCAAACATGCTAGATGACGTTTACAATACCGTCAAACCCATCAACCTAGAGTAGGGGTGTTCCTGCTTATCTTACATAAAACAATTGCCAACACACTACCTTCTACTCCGTACTACTCCGGTACATGCAAGTAATGTATGCTACCGGCAATTATTTAATGTACATTCTACAGCTGTAAATTCCGACCGAATGGGACTGCGAGAGAATTGCCGTTCATTTATGTGTGTCATTTAATAATGTATTCGAATAGCCGACTTCCGCCATCCCATCGTCGTCAGTCTGTGGTGCACCCGTATTTTCCAAAACGACCGCCAGAATAGGTTTGAAATCAGATGTGAGCTATTCTAGCAGAAGTCTCAATTTCATCCTCCTGCTAACCTACAAGTTTCCTATCGGCCATCCTCGAAAGCCGTTAGTTAGTAAGGGTGCACAATCGAATCGACAGCGCGTCTTCCGGTGGTGGCCGGTCGCCATCCAGCCAAAGGAGGTGAAAAGATACATAAACATTTAATATCTTTTACAACCTTTGACATTAGTACATAAGAGCTTATAAAATTTATTTTAATGAGTTTTTATATTTATATCCGTTTTTGGATAACGTCTATCCCGTCGTTTTTCTCGTTCAGATCGCGACAGGGATGCGAAGGACGGTGACAATGGAGGATCCGGTGGCGGGGCTTGCCAAGAAATAAGGCACCTCTCCGCCCATAAAAAAAGAAAGCCTATAAAAATCGCTCAACTAAACTCCATACGGCCCATATAAGTGACTGTCTGTTTGTGTGTGTGTGTGTGTGTGTGTTCGAGTTTGTATACAACACATACTTGAATAAAGACTATTTTCAACAAATGGGTACTTTTGGGAGAATGTGCGACAATCGAAACGACCTTCCGTTTCAGCTGAGCCGGCTAAACTTTCGGTGTGCGTTTTAAAAAACCTTGTACCACCTTCCGCCACCCGGTGATTCCAACAAACCCCAACCCCTGCTGGCCGAGTGCCGAGCAACCAAACAGAACGGCTATAAATAAAGATTCAATTATATAGACATTTGTTGATGCTTTTTGCCTTTTGAAAGTACAATCGGCCCCGGAGAGTAGAGTTGTAATCGTTTTGGAAAGTTTTCCCAGATATATCAACGAAGCTGTTCTCGGGATTGGTACACATACACAGACACACGCACGCTGTCAGTTTTATTGCCGTTTTCATTATCTTCAGACAGTCGGAAGAGTCATAAAACCTAGCGGATGTAATCAATGCTCAACTGTTTGGAAATGGATAATTGTTTGGATGCCATTCCAGATACATCGCCATAAATAAGTGGAGGGAAAAAGTTTTCAAACGAAGAATCAATCAAATTAATAGTTTTGTTTTACAAAGTGTGGCGCGTCTCCATCGTTTCTCGAACGGTGTGGTAGAGTGTGACTCCTTTTGCCAAGCGACAATAAGTTTTAGCTGTCTACACAAATGACAGAAGAAGAAAGCTTTGATGTGTAATCTTTAAACAAAAACAGGGAACTGTGTTTCAAGTGTCTCTTCAGATTTTCGTCTATCGCTTCTTATTAATTTGACATCCATCTTTGTAATGGCGGTGCTCAAAGTGGATAAAAAACAACTACCGCCGAATGAGATATGGTGAGAAAATCTGATTTATTGTAATTTATTTCGCATAAATCGGTGACTTCGCGAGAAAACGAAAAAAAAACAATCATAAATTTTATTTCGCGTTCGTGTCGTTCCTGGCCTTACCATGCACTCCTTCGCCTCGAGCAAACCGTGAGGCTCACCAGGAAGCAGGAAGAGAACTCGGCACAGCAAAAACTAGTCTAACCAACCAAGAAGAAGCACGAGTTTCCCATCGGGAAGGAAGTATGTACCACTGACTGGGCGTCCGGTGGTAGCGAAACTAAAAGAAAAACAATAGTCTGGATAGTCCGGCAGCAGTCGTGTGAACGCCACTTGGTGGCATTTGTTTGTTACGCGAGAAACAAGGTCCTTGCTAGTTTTTTTTTATTTCTACCCCCAGTACGCGAATATACGAAGCGACCGACATGCAACAGCGAGAATCCACAAACCAAGCACAAACGGGCATGGGTTATTTCCGCTACGTTCGAGTGAGTGCCCGACGTTATTCTTTACCACCGAACCCAGCACCGCGTGAGATTTGAAGTGAAAGAGGTTCTGTAACATAATGGGAGGAAAATAGAGTCGCATGTGTTTAGGAGTTTGAAAAGATGGGGTTTAAAAATATACTTTTTTCATGTTTAAAATTTTCTTTCCAGATTTCTGAAAAAAAATTCGCGATGTGTTTTAAATTTAAAAAGGATTTTGATAGATCAAATTCGCTTACTTCTATTTATTTGCTGGTTTTGAAGGCCTTGCTGTTCTAAGAAATTTTATAAATGCCCGCTTTGAGTTATCTTTCGTTTGGATTTAATTCACTTGATTCCATTTCTAGTTTATTCCGAAGTTTTACTTTAATGAAATCACAGAATATTTAACATGGGATTTAGCGTCAAGCCTGCGCTTATCTATTCCGACAAAAAATTAGTGTCGGTTTCTGCTAAGACGAAGTCAAAACGTACCCATGGCTTTATTAATATGATCAAGTTGGATAGATTCGACAGAATGATTGTTGCTGACCAAAATACAGAGAGAGCATCAAATGATGCACTATTTCATGAAGCCGAAATTTGAGAAACGCGAAAAATAATATTGTTGGACCATATTTGGCAAATTTAAAATGCGTTTTCTCAGTCTAGATTATTTTTATGTCAAAGTGTATTATCAAAACAGCCGGAAGACTACGAACAAACGAAACAAAAGCACATCGACGAAAATAAGTTTTGTGGTGTGCAATAGGTTTCGCCAAAACGACCCCAATGGTGAAAAGACCATCGGCTGGATAACATAGGCTTGAATAGGTAGCTCGGTTCAACTGTAACTCCTCTATTACAAATCAAGCCGGAAGCTGCTGAAACCATTAAAATGAGAAACTTCTAAAGTCCATAACATATACTAATGATAATACTTATTTGGTTCCATTTGCAAATCGCCTGCCAAATAAAATGTTTCACAATTATTTTCCAACGAATATGTTCAAAAATCACATTGCTTCGATTCAGAACTGCTTAAAAATATTTGTAAATTGGAAAAGTATAACCTTTTTTCGTAGATCGCATACTGAACCAGAATAGTCTACCGAATCATTTTAATTTGAAATGATTTTTACTCTAAACTTATAAAATACTGATTTGAGTATATTGTTCGGTTTTTGGGAACAAAAACTACAAAAAAAACGAAATTTGACTTTACCTTATTTTTACAAAGCTTCGTATAGTGTCTATTTTTTATAAAACAAATAAATCTCAGATTTGAGCAAGAGTAATAAATTACAAGCGAGTTTTTATTTTCCCTTAGATTGGGATGCGCCAAATTTAGTTTTAAGAGTTTGTTTATTTTAAATACATTTTTTGGTGAAACTAGTTGGTAATTATTTCAAATTATTTTAAGCTCAAATTTGCAACATTTTTTTATTGTTCAATATTCCAACGTGTTAAAATGGATGAAATTTTTTGTACATTGATAAAGCACTGAAATAAAACAATTTTAGCAGTTTAAAAGGTTTTCAGAATCTTTTATTCTAGTTGGACACAAATTATACAAATTTTGGTTACTCGAATTTTGCAGTACATTGAAATACTTTGTATAATACCAAATAACATCTATTTAACAAAGAGTACCTTTCCAGAATTAATTTAAACAAACAATTGAATAAAAAACATTGACATCAATAACTTAATGTGGATGAACATGAAGGTTATCAAAGTCACCCCGTAATACGAAAACGGACTTCAACTTGAAATCATTTTTGGAAAAATAGCTGTAAGCGGACAATTTTGGGTAAAACCATCCAATCTTGTTCTCCATACAACAGTACATGGTTTAAAAATATTAAACTTGAAAAATGTGTTGCGTCTAAAAATATGTAATGATTACTTCGAAGAGTGATCAATGTCACCCCGGTTTACGGTTCATCCTTAAAAAATGTGAAAGATGCATAAACGCAAAACTGTGTTAAAAGCGCAAACAGTATTAAAAAAATGAGAGAGTAATTTTAAAAAGTTATGCAAAATGTTCCTACATTTAGAAATATCAAAAGATAACAAAAATGTAAAAAATAAAACGAAAAAATTAAAAAATTTAAGAAGCCTAAAAAATGTTAGAAATGTATGAAAAGCATGAAATGAATAAAGATATAAAATTGGTAAACGTAATAAATTAAACATTTTTAAGAATGTAAAAACTGTAAAATATGTGCAAATACGAAAAAAGGAGAATTTGCAAAAAAAATAAAATAAATGTAGAAAATGTAAAATATGTAAAAAAAGTTAAAAAAATGCCAAAAATGTTAATTTTTCATGAAGTTAAAAATATTAAAAAGTTAAAAAATGAAACAAATGTAACGAATAAAAAAATGTGTGAAATGAAAAAAAATAAAAAATGTAAAACATACAAAAAATGTAAAAAAAATTAAAAATGTAAAATGAAGGAAAAATATTAAAAAATGATAAAAATATTTTACATTTTTTACATTTTTTGCAATTTGAACATATTTTACATTTTTGTTTTAATTTTCTGCATTTTGTTTGCTTTTTTATATTTTCAACGCTTTTAAAGTTTTTAACATTTATTGCATTTTTATTTTTACATTTTTTGCATTTGTTACATTTTTACATATTTTACATTTTTTACTTTTCTTAAATTTTTGCATCTTTTACATTTTATTACATTTTCTACATTTAAAACATAATTAAACTTTTTTGTATTTTTCACATTTTTTACAATTTTGTAATATTTTAACATCATTGTATATTTTTTTTCATTTTTTACATTTTTTTCATTTTTTGCATTTTTTACGATTGTAATTTTTTGCATTTTTTTAATTTTTTACGTTTTTTACATTTTTTAAATCTTTTAGATCTTTTACTTCTTTTACATTTTTTGCATTTTCTACAGTTTTACAATATCTACATTTTTTTATTTGCTACATATTCACATTTTTTATTTTTTTGCATATTTAACATATTTTACATTTTTTAATGCTTTTGCATTTTTTACAAATTTTTGCATTTTCTGCATTTTTTACATGTTTTTACATGTAATATGTAAAAAATTTAAAGAATGTAAAAATGTAGAAAATGAAAAAAATTGTAATAAAATGTAAAATATGTAAAAAATGCAAAAAACGTCAAAAATGTTAAAAATGCAAAAAATGTAACATATGTACATAATGCAAAAAATGTAAAAAATGTAAAGAATGTAAAAGATGTAAAGAATGTAAAAAATGTAAAAAATGTAAAAAATGCAAAAAAATGTAAAAAATGTTAATGTTTTAATTGCCGTAAGGTTCTACTGTATCGATTTTGTTGGCTATTTTCGGCAAATTTGAGACTAAGAGAAACGAAAGCAATGAAATTGAAAGACGGATAGGTATTCTAGAGCGAATCAGTTATAAACTTAGAACGGAAAACTAGAACTAGGCAGGCTCATATGGGCATGATCGAAAGGAAATGTGAAGAATTCTTTGCCTTCTGCAGAGTAGGAGTTGGGCGTTGCACCCAAGTCTACCGCATGGTCTATGGTAGAACATAACTCATCATCATGTTTTACCGCCGACGCCGTTCCGTTTTCCGTTCTAAGTTTATAACTGATTCGCTCTAGAATACCTATCCGTCTTTCAATTTCATTTCTTTCGTTTCTCTTAGTCTCAAATTTGCTGAAAATAGCCAACAAAAACAACAATAAATGTAAAAAATGTAAAAAAATGCAAAAAATGCAATAAAAATGTAAAAAATGTAAAAAATGTAAAAAATGTAAAAAACGTAAAAAATGTAAAAAACGTTAAAAATGTTAAAAATGTTAAAAATGTTAAAAATGTTAAAAATGTTAAAAATGTTAAAAATGTTAAAAATGTTAAAAATGTTAAAAATGTTAAAAATGTTAAAAATGTTAAAAATGTTAAAAATGTTAAAAATGTTAAAAATGTTAAAAATGTTAAAAATGTTAAAAATGTTAAAAATGTTAAAAATGTTAAAAATGTTAAAAATGTTAAAAATGTTAAAAATGTTAAAAATGTTAAAAATGTTAAAAATGTTAAAAATGTTAAAAATGTTAAAAATGTTAAAAATGTTAAAAATGTTAAAAATGTTAAAAATGTTAAAAATGTTAAAAATGTTAAAAATGTTAAAAATGTTAAAAATGTTAAAAATGTTAAAAATGTTAAAAATGTTAAAAATGTTAAAAATGTTAAAAATGTTAAAAATGTTAAAAATGTTAAAAATGTTAAAAATGTTAAAAATGTTAAAAATGTTAAAAATGTTAAAAATGTTAAAAATGTTAAAAATGTTAAAAATGTTAAAAATGTTAAAAATGTTAAAAATGTTAAAAATGTTAAAAATGTTAAAAATGTTAAAAATGTAAAAAATGTAAAAAATGAAAAAAAAATGAAAAAAAATGAAAAAATTGTAGAAAGGTAAAAAATTTCAAAAATGTGAAATGTAAAATATGTCAAAAATACCAAAAAAGTCAAAAATTTCAAAAATGTCAATAATATCAAAAATGTCAAAAATAACGAAAATGTCCAAAATAACAAAAATGACAAAAATGACAAAAATGACAAAAATGACAAAAATGACAAAAATGACAAAAATGACAAAAATGACAAAAATGACAAAAATGACAAAAATGACAAAAATGACAAAAATGACAAAAATGACAAAAATGACAAAAATGACAAAAATGACAAAAATGACAAAAATGACAAAAATGACAAAAATGACAAAAATGACAAAAATGACAAAAATGACAAAAATGACAAAAATGACAAAAATGACAAAAATGACAAAAATGACAAAAATGACAAAAATGACAAAAATGACAAAAATGACAAAAATGACAAAAATGACAAAAATGACAAAAATGACAAAAATGACAAAAATGACAAAAATGACAAAAATGACAAAAATGACAAAAATGACAAAAATGACAAAAATGACAAAAATGACAAAAATGACAAAAATGACAAAAATGACAAAAATGACAAAAATGACAAAAATGACAAAAATGACAAAAATGACAAAAATGACAAAAATGACAAAAATGACAAAAATGACAAAAATGACAAAAATGACAAAAATGACAAAAATGACAAAAATGACAAAAATGACAAAAATGACAAAAATGACAAAAATGACAAAAATGACAAAAATGACAAAAATGACAAAAATGACAAAAATGACAAAAATGACAAAAATGACAAAAATGACAAAAATGACAAAAATGACAAAAATGACAAAAATGACAAAAATGACAAAAATGACAAAAATGACAAAAATGACAAAAATGACAAAAATGACAAAAATGACAAAAATGACAAAAATGACAAAAATGACAAAAATGACAAAAATGACAAAAATGACAAAAATGACAAAAATGACAAAAATGACAAAAATGACAAAAATGACAAAAATGACAAAAATGACAAAAATGACAAAAATGACAAAAATGACAAAAATGACAAAAATGACAAAAATGACAAAAATGACAAAAATGACAAAAATGACAAAAATGACAAAAATGACAAAAATGACAAAAATGACAAAAATGACAAAAATGACAAAAATGACAAAAATGACAAAAATGACAAAAATGACAAAAATGACAAAAATGACAGAAATGACAAAAATGACAAAAATGACAAAAATGACAAAAATGACAAAAATGACAAAAATGACAAAAATGACAAAAATGACAAAAATGACAAAAATGATAAAAATGACAAAAATGACAAAAATGACAAAAATGACAAAAATGACAAAAATGACAAAAATGACAAAAATGACAAAAAATGACAAAAATGACAAAAATGACAAAAATGACAAAAATGACAAAAATGACAAAAATGACAAAAATGACAAAAATGACAAAAATGACAAAAATGACAAAAATGACAAAAATGACAAAAATGACAAATATGACAAATATGACAAAAATGACAAAAATGACAAAAATGACAAAAATGACAAAAATGACAAAAATGACAAAAATGACAAAAATGACAAAAATGACAAAAATGACAAAAATGACAAAAATGACAAAAATGACAAAAATGACAAAAATGACAAAAATGACAAAAATGACAAAAATGACAAAAATGACAAAAATGACAAAAATGACAAAAATGACAAAAATGACAAAAATGACAAAAATGACAAAAATGACAAAAATGACAAAAATGACAAAAATGACAAAAATGACAAAAATGACAAAAATGACAAAAATGACAAAAATGACAAAAATGACAAAAATGACAAAAATGACAAAAATGACAAAAATGACAAAAATGACAAAAATGACAAAAATGACAAAAATGACAAAAATGACAAAAATGACAAAAATGACAAAAATGACAAAAATGACAAAAATGACAGAAATGACAAAAATGACAAAAATGACAAAAATGACAAAAATGACAAAAATGACAAAACGATAAAAATGACAAAAATGTCAAAAATGTCAAAAATGTCAAAAATGTCAAAAATGTCAAAAATGTCAAAAATGTCAAAAATGTCAAAAATGTCAAAAATGTCAATAATGTCAATAATGTCAATAATGTCAATAATGTCAATAATGTCAATAATGTCAATAATGTCAATAATGTCAATAATGTCAATAATGTCAATAATGTCAATAATGTCAATAATGTCAATAATGTCAATAATGTCAATAATGTCAATAATGTCAATATTGTCAATATTGTCAATAATGTCAATAATGTCAAAAATGTGAAAAATGTCAATAATGTCAATAATGTCAATAATGTCAAAAAAGTCAAAAATGTCAAAAATGTCATGTCAAAATGTAAAAAAATGACAAAAATGTCATATTTGTCAAAACTGCGGGAACTGCGCTAACTCGGACCTAGTAAGGGTTTATGTGCTATAGAACTGGAACGTGTCAACCGATTCACAGATAAATATATTTCCTGAAAGCCTGACCAATAGAGTGGGACATGGTTATATGAAAATAAAAAATAAAATTTTGCTCCGAGTAACTTTTTGGGTCCCATTTAGCTTCCAGAAGAACTCTGCAAATTTTTAGCTCGATCGGTGAAACTATATTTTTGCGCCCACGGTTTGAAGTTTACATGTGATTTCGTATGGGGAAAACATTTTTTATAAATTAATTCTTTCAAGAGTCGCCCGTTACCTCCCAAAAATAAATAGATGCCTGATTTTTATAAAAAAATATATTAAGAAAACAAAGTATAGAAGACCACGATCTGATGCTAGTGAAAAAAGTTATTAAGAAAAAACCGATTGATGCCCTGAAGGTTGATGAAAATTTCACTTTTCATAGCACCACTGCTTCTGACGGTCGAATTATTTACAAAAATTTTAACTTTCTCTTATTATGTACAAAAGAAGCCTCAATTTATCCCTCATAACTCTTGGGAAGTGTCCAAACTGTATAGATAAAATATTTGGACACATGAAAAGAAAATTGAAACAAAATTGTGTATAATTGGACAACCAACAACAGTAGTGCTAGAAAAAATGAATATTTTATCAATCGTTAGAGCATCAATCGGTTTCTGCTTAATAACTTTTTTCTCAAACATCAGATCGTTTCGTGGTTTTTGAGACTTTGTTTCTTTATTAAATTTTCTATAAAAGCCACATAACGATTTATTTTTCGGCAATAAAGGGCGACTCCTGGAGGAATTATTTTGTGAAAGTTAATTTTCCCATGCAAAATCCCATGTAAACTTTAAACAGTGGGCGCAAAAATATAGTTTCAGGGATCGAGTTGCTCGGAGCTGGATTCTAATTTTTGCCCCACCCTACCGATCAATTGCGCTCATTTTTTTCTGAAGCAACTTTTTCCGATCTTTTACCGTATTGTGTATAAACTGTGCGAATGTACATGAATGGTCCAAATTACCCCAACCCTGTTCCAATTCGGACCACATATTTCTTATCGATTTTTTGCAATAGAAATGAATTCCTATTTTGGCCTAAGTTATTCTTACTTGATTTAAACTAAATTTCGAATTGGGAAATGAAAAGCTCTCTTTGATATATAAAACTTTGTAGCAAATATACAATAAAAAGTAATTTATTATTTAAAAACGTTACTGGGACATATTTTTTTTCTTTTAATTAACCAAAGTCGTACAATATTCTTTTTAGTGGCAAGGCAGCTTCATATCCCTTTTTGATTATTTAGTATAAATTTCTTTTCCTTTTCCGGTGCAAAATTTATCAAAAAGAACATCTTTTTATTTAAGCGCATATTTAATTTTAAAGATAAGAAAAATAAAGAAAAGATGTACTCAAATTTGACTTGGTTCGTCTGCTAGAGCCCATCAAACAAATTTTCGTATACGATTGCAAAATGGTAAAAATAAGATAAATTCTACATAAAACAGAATGTAGAATAATAAATGCGTGATTTTCGAAGTGACCAGTCCTCGAAATATTGGGGGTTCAAAATCATTCAAAACAACGACAAACTCGTTCATGTAAAAAACTAGTTCGATGAAAACTTTTGTCATGAAAAACATGAAAATGGTCATTTCTTCTTCTTTCCAGAACACTACACAAATTTAAAATCAACTGAAAAATGATCGCGTAGCAAATTTTTTGGAAACACCCGAAAATTTGAATTTTCTTTGCTGAAATCAAGATTTTGAGGGTAAACAGCATTTTTCATATATTATTGTTTCTCTCATTGGATGAGATCTACAACCTATACTAGGACATTAGAACTGTACAAAATCACTATAGCACCGTGTAATAAACTCGAAGACAAATCCTGTAAACCAATTAAAATCACGGCTTTTGTTATTCTAGTTTATGTGATCTCTACTAAGAATTGGAATTTACGTCAAACTTGGAGATTCTGTTAAACTCTTGAATGTACAGTGGATACCCTTCCTCTTGATGCCGTACAGAATTATTACACCCAAGTGCCGATAACGAGAAGGCAAAAAATAACCAGTTAACCTTATACGTGGAATGAACTTGGCCAGTCTAGTTCAAGAAGGACGTGCGTTCGGCAAAACCTAACACAGAACGTACAATTTTGTACTACACAGACAAATTGTTCAAGTAACGTGAGGAAACCGGAAACCGCACAAACACACACATACACACCCACTCCAAACACGAATAACAAGGTTCCAGTCAGCCAGAAGACTGTAATCCAATAAAATATAAAACAATTCCACCCAATATTAAACTCTTGACTCTTGATCTTTCCGTTTCCTGTAGCTTTTTTTTCTTCTCTTCCTTGCTTACTACACAGGCAGGGAAAAAACTCCGCCGCCAGCCAGATTGTTCCAGTCCAGTCAACCGCAGCTTTCAGTTCAATTCCGCCTGCGACGATAGCTTGTACAGAGCAAAGAGAGAGGGAGTTCTCAACCCTTCAATCTTTCAATCTTTAGCCGGACTCGCACACACACACAAATTTTGCTTTCCAATCTTCGGCGAGAAAAACAACGAAAAAATTCTTGGCATTTACTCACCTCATTAGTATTCCACCGATGTCGCTGGTTCGGGAAATGGTCAGCCCGTGGTAAACTTTCTAAATTTTCCGGAAGCTTGATCGGTTCACCATCTGGAAGAGAGCAAAGAAAACGATGGGAATTTATAGAGGGTGGGCCGTCGAAAATCTTGAAATGTCTATCTAGTTCAGTGAAAAATAGGAGTAAATTGTATTAAATTATTATCCCGCGCACATTTCTGTGGGCCGTCTTTCCACAGGGCGGAACGTCGGGAAGAGCTAATTTGTCGGAGCTATTTTCTGAGCGATGAGCATCAGGCGTTGAAAATATGTACAGGAAAAAAAAACATCAGCTTTACTGTTGAAAACAGCAGTTGCCGCTTAACTTCGTTAGCAGGCAATGAAAATCCCCTTCAATTATTCACAGATAAACGAGGATTGATTGTGTGCTTTTACGACTTAATTCTAATTTTACGACCGGGATTACGATACGGTTGTTCCCGATCCGGTGACGCCCCCTCTCACCCCATATTACCACCCCACCATTCGTGCTCTGTCCATTTGAATTTTCTCATTTCCAGCGAAGTTGAAATATTATTTATGACTCGGGCGAGGTGTTTACCGGGTTTACGAAGAAAAGAAATAAACGCGTTTGTTTCCAGCGGTTTTAACAAATCGAAGAATCGTGACTGGTCGAACATAGTCTTTGGTCAGTTTTCATTGTTTTCGTTATAGAATGACAATGAGTCGTACGGCTACTACAGTCCAGGGGTGGCACTACGCGTTTCGATTCGATCAAAATTCTATCGACTCGACCTTGTTTCGCATTATGTGTTTCGAACCAAGCTCGAAAGTAAATTTTCGTTCGAGTTCGCTCGAAGAAGTACTAGATTACCGAGAAGTGTTGGCATCAGAGATGCCAGGTACTTTTTTCAAATGTCTGCAACAATAATTTTAAATGCCTGGGAAGAACAAAAAATGTCAGGAAAGCTAGTGTAACCAAAAGCCTTTATATTCAAAAATCTGCAAATATCTGCAACAAAACAAAAAAATCTGCAAATATCTGCAACCAAACTAAAATCTGCAAATATCTGCGTCATCGAAAAAATCTGCAGCTTATATTAAAAGTCTGCGAATTTGCAGACTTGTCTGCAAACCTGGCATCTCTGGTTGGCATTGGTTCCCAAAACAATCGAACTCGAAAGCGACTCGAGTCGAACGTATTTGCTCGATAGTTTTATTGCTGGCGACTGTCGTTCGAGATTATGATTTGTGTTTTTATTTCATGTCATTCTTTAAATTGGTTAACAATTAGAATACTTAGAGGATATAAAATTACCAAAAGATGTAAAAAGCTCTCACGTACTTTGAGCTACTTTATGTTATATCTATTTTCACCATCAGGAGCATACTTTTTTGGAAAAAGTAATACTAAACATGGATAAAAAATTATCATACACTAAGTAATAATAAAAAAAGTGTTAAAACAAATCGATGGAGCAAAGTGAAGGCACCTTGAGTTGTATAATCGCTATTTGATAGATGTATAGAATCACAATTATTCTCGATTTCAAATTGGTGATTTAAATAATTTTATATTCTAATTGATGAATTTGTTCCCGGCTATACCTTAATTGTTTTCAATATCACAATATAGCCTTGAATTCAATGCCATAATGTACGTTTTATACACCAACAGAATTAAGTGTTATATCATCATTTGTATTAAATGCATGAAAATACAGAATATTATCTTATATAGCAAAGAACTTTGAATCAAATTGAATCACTAACAAATTTGAACGCATCAACCGATTAAAAATTATGCCATCTACAATTTCTGGGAACACTTCATTTTGATTGTGTTCTCTCTATCTGAAGTTCTTTAACTAACAAGTACAGTAAGATTCCGTTTTTGGCATGCTCCATTTTTGGCAACAAAAAAGTTCCGTTTTTGGCAACAAATGGGTTCCGTTTTTGGCAACATTATTTTTGTTCATAGTAAATCTTTTGAAAAATGCTCAATAATCATTTTGGTGTAATAATGGATATCACTTTTGACTTTATTTCCAAACATAGGAGTCATATTTACTATATTTTGTGGGGGCGGGCATAGCGAATAAAGTTAAATTTGTAGATTTTTTTCTATCATTTCATTTCATTTCACATATTCTTATATAATTAATGTTCTTGTAACATTCATGATGTCACAAATTCAAAATAAATCCTTTTAAAGTAAGGTTCCATTTTTGGCACGGTTCCAGTTTTGGCATCTGAATAAAAAATATTGTTGCCACAAACGGAATCCCACTGTACACAGAAAACCCCGCAAACACAAAAACGAATTTTTGTTCTGACTATTTCAACTAAAAATAGTTATTTTAACGAACTAGTTTTTAAATTTTTGAGTCATCATTTGCTGAAATTTTGCTTTGCTTTTGGAAGCTATCAGTTTCTTGAAAAAACCCTGAAAACCAAAATTTTAATGCAAAATTAGCCATTTTTATTTAAAATTGCAGTTTCCTCGCTATGATTATTTTCCAGGAGATTTGATAAAAGCGGTTTCGAAGTTGTGTTGTTTTAAACAATTTTTTAGATATTAAATATGTTATTTAATTTAAGAATAATTGTGAATAACTCATTCTGCAGACAATACATTCCATCATGCGACTGACGTCCAAATAAGAGACACTACCAGCCAACTGACAACTTAAACAGCGAGATATCTTAAAATTTTGTGGAAAGAAGTTCAAGAATTCAGCTATATCAAACTAAAATAATGCCCAAGCATTGAAAAGAGGTGGTGAGGGTGAGTGACCTGAACAAATTATGAACATGTTTGGGTCAATTTATTTACCACTATAACTATTTTTATTCTGTGAATTTGACACTCATCGGAAACTAAAAAAAAAAACAAATCAAAACAAACTGCAATTTTGTTTACACTGAAATTTTTTTTTAGGTGGAATCAAAATTATCATACGATGAACAAAATCATTGCTCGTTTTCTGCAACGAAGCATTTTCGTGTATTGTAAATAGTTCGTTTCGTCTAATTCACGAACTGAAAAATTGGCATCTTGATGAACGAAAAGTTGAGTAGTTTCACATATTTAATGTACGGGTTATTCCACGTCAAAGTTACAACCACAATTTTAATTCCTACCAAAAAATGTCTTGCATTCTTAGCACTAAATAATTTACATCTATTTTTTTGTTTTGGCTGAATATGATAGATTTTTTCAAGTTATGAGTATTTGAATTTTATGAATTGGACCATTTTTCAACCACTGATAACTCGAAAACCCTTAGTTGTACGGAAAAATTTATTAATACAGTAAGATTCCGTTTTTGGCATGCTCCCATTTTGACACACTCCGATTTTGGCAACAAATGGGTTCCGTTTTTGGCAACATTCTTGTTTTACATAATAAGTCTTTGAAAAATGTGCAGTAGCTTTATTTCCAAACATGGGAGTCATATTAACCCTCAAAGGCACAAATAATTTTTTTTTCAAATATTGTTAAAATTGTCTCATAGTTTCAATACATTACTGTGATAATTTTGAGATGTTTTTCGCAATGTTGTTTTAAAACAACGTTATGCATTCAAGGGTTAACTATATTTTACACATTTTTACGTGTCATATTTAATGATTACAATAAGTATAGAAATGTATTATTTATGTAAAATATAACTGGTAACAGTTGAACCTAGTGTCTGATGGAATCAATATTTATAGTAAGACCCAGAGTCTGTGCACTTTAAGAGTCAAGTATAGAGAAAAGCGCTACACTGCATAATAGGACTAGTTCTGAAGAAAATTTTCAATAGAACCTTAGTAAGACTGCGAGCCTCTTTCTCTTTCGATTATTACGACGTCACTGCAAAGCTTGGCACTATATTTTCAGTACATGTTGAAAGCCCGTATTTAGGAATACAAAACTGATAGCTCCCAAATAGTTTATTTTAGCTTCATGATGTCTTTGGGAAATTTGTTAGTTCTTTTGGCGATTTTTTGAAATGAATGTAACTAGGATGGTCCTTGTGGTTGGGGTGTTCAAAGTATCGACTGTTTAGATGTGTGAAGTTTACCTGCACAATGCCCAACAATATAATAACACAAATAAATAGAAGCAAGTTTGCTGAATATCCTTGTATCTATAATAGGTTATTTTCTATGATTTTTTCAAAGATTTGGGGTGGGGTGGCTCTTGAAAAATTGTTCATTAATTTTTAGAAAGAAGGATAACAGCTCCAGTAGCGAAATCAACACTACCATTCAGTGAATTATTTGAGTTTTGACGTCCAGTGTACCGAAGAAAAGAGATTAGAATTAAATTATATGTTACACCTCCGTAATGTACTCGAGAAGTGCGCGAAGATTGTAAGAATTCAACTGGACGACGTACAGTGTCGTACAAAACCTCAAAATTTTATTTTGGATTTTTCATAATATTTTCCTCTGTTTGTGAACAGGTTGAATAGAGTCTTCTCAAAATATTAAGTCTTGAAGACAGGACAAAAGATAGATTTTTTACAGACCTTCAAAGGTAAAATAGATGATCAATTCTGGAAAAAATTGTGTTCAAACCTATGTTATTCAAATGAATATATCGTTTTAGATAAGATTTCGATTATGGTCGAACTGATTTCATTAGCAAGGTTATTCGGTGGACTTATATTTGCCATTCAATTTAGTCGATACAAGGCTTTCTTCTCAGTCAATCTTTCTGAAGAACAAATAATAAATCGTGCATTAAATTAAAATTATTTATTCAGAGCGGCTGTACTTTTTTAGAATCAGTTCGGAAAGATCGCTTGTAGTTCATGATTCTTGAAAATTAGTATACTTTTCGAAAATAAATGTCTTCTTTTACTCCTTTCTACCCCGAGGTATGAATAAAGGTGATCAGATTTTTCATGATATGTTTGAGGGAGATGTATGGTAATGTTTGATTACCTAGGGTTCGCAATATAATTTATAAATGTCTCTTAGCATTATCAACAATTTATAAAATGTGTATTCTGCTAAAAATACATCAAACCAATTTTTTTAATGAATTTTCAGATTTGGTGCACTTTATATTCGTAAATGTTGAATTTTCAAACCAGTGCGCAAAATTGCGAGGGAAAAAAATAAAAAAATAACACCAAATATGAATTCAGCGACGTAAAACTACCCCAATGTGAAGTTTTCATCAAATTCAAACCCCTTTTAAGGTTTTATCCGACTTTTGTATGGAAAGTGATCACTGTGTGACAGCTGAATTTGATAAAAACAGGAATAAAAGTGCATTTTCTTACTTTTTTCTTTCATTTAATTCCATTTCACACATGACTAAAAATCCTTGAAACATTTTTGACGGCGTAAATTGAAAATCCAAAACTCAAAAATAAGGCTCCATTTTTGGCACGGTTCCGGTTTTGGCAACTGAAAACAAAAATTAAATTGTTGCCAAAATCGGAATCCTACTGTAATAAAAAGTGCGTTTTCGAATGAGCACATCTGAAGAAACATATTGAAAAAACAAGCTTGGACTAATAAGCTTTTTATTCTATGAAAATATTAATAACTATAATGAGAACATTATTACTTTACGAGATATTTCAATTAAAGCTGGCGTTTAATGTAAAATTGCCCTTTTTAATGTTATAATTGTAATATCTCACAAAGCATTTTGAGATCCACTGCAAAATTTTTACACAATATAATATGATTTTTATTATTTGAAGAAAAAATAAGCAAAAAAATTGAGCCAACTTTTAAAAAAAAATTCTCAATTTTTCCGGTAAGCTCATGCGAAAATGCAACTGTTTTTATTTAATATGTTTTCCATGCAGCAAACACTTTTCGAGATATCAGCGAATGAAAAATGTTCAATTTTTCTAACTTCAAAAGGTGAAAGCTCATACCTTGAAGTAAATATTATATTCAGCCATAACAAAAATACCTGTCAAATAATTTTAGCCAAAGAATGCAAGAAAAAAATTGGAATGAACTAAATTTTTTTTTGTAAATCTGATGTTGATTGGCACGTTCCATATTCCATCGGATCTTTTTGGATCGATGTTTGACAACTTCGATTTTATTTCAAAGTGCTCACCCCTATTGTGTACTAGAAAAAAACTGTTATATTTGCGAAACTTATCCATATATATTTCGATAACAAGCAACTAGAAACTAAATAAATTAAAACAATTCCTATATTTTACCAAAGCTGGTTTTATGAAACTTATTCGTAGCAGTATTAAAAATATTTTTTCTCAGTGTTCTTATTTGACAGTTTGCGCTCGAACAGGCAGTCGAAATCTAGTACCGCAATCTAACAAGCTCGAACGCTTGGTCGAATGCGATACGTAATGCCGCAATTTAGTCGAAACAACTTCAAAACGTTTCGAATCGAGTCACTCGAATCGAGATGCGGAATGCCATTTGTTTGAAAACCAGTTATAGAAATTTGCTTGAGGTGTACATTGAATAATTACCAAGTTTGATATCTTCCATATGAATCCTTCGTACATTATCGTTTAACAATTTGACACTCAGAAATGAATTATGGACAAAAATGTTGACAAGCAGATTAATTATTAGGTTCTTTACAAGCACAGTTAACCTTACTTTTCTTAAAGTTTACTAGTACTGTTTACATGGACTTGAAAAAATTTTGCGGACAAGCAAATCGCAAAAAAAATCTAAGTCCATGTAACAGTACATCCGAACTGTCAAAAATGAACATCGAGTTCATTTGTAAGGTCAGCATAAAGTATTCAATTAGGTTTTATATTACCTTAACTGCACTTCTCGCAAGTAGATAAACCGCCGAGAATTGTCAACTGAAGTTCAATCGGCTTATTTTGTTTGGTTTATATCGAACCAAACTGCCTATGCGTATATTTTGTATTGAATGTTAAGGACACTACACCGATTAAACACTCACAAGAACTGGTAACTTGTAACTTTCTCCTATTACACTAATGTCCGGTACTAATCCAACCACGAAAACGACATAAATACGCCGAGAACAGTGCCAAGTAAATTACAGCGGAACAGTTGACGCGTTGCCTACTGTTCCTTTGTAATTCGCTAACCTGAATTAATTTGGGCCAATTTCGAATTATACTACAGTAACGCCCGGTTATCTGATTATCCAAAATCATATTTCGTACACCCCTGACCTTCCTGTTTTCACACCATCTGAGTGAAATGTGTTGCAAGACTATACACTTTATTCGGCCTTTCCTCCACGCGCCAATACCTTTGGGTACCTACACATAATTTCGGCTGGTGGCCGGCTCGCTTATAACAGATTACTGCTCAGCATGTAAGAAATTATACAAATTTATTGGTGATGATTTATGCCGCGTTCGGTCGTAAATCCGCTAGAAACCCCGAATGGTGCAACTGCGGCCTAAGTTCAAGAACTATTCTTTAGCTACATAGATGAATTGCCGCTAGGAACGATTATTCCCTTATTCTAGGATGATGACTACCACGACGACGACCACGACGATGAGCGCTTTCTCGTGTTCTTTTGCCTTTGTTCCCCAGCCGAAGCGGTACAGGGGTGCGTGTGGTCATAAAAAAAGCGCGCCACCCGAAAAGTGCTACCAGAGTGTAATTGAAGTGGATCGTAAAACCGGAACAAAAGTTCAATTCCGCTTGCGATTTCCACGGGAGACACAAAAGCTTTCGCTTTGCGGGTTCGCGGGTCATACCTATATACATACCTCAACCCAGCCGTCGATACAACATTTCGCGCCGAGGGAAAAATCTTAGTGTCGTAAATTGCCGGGCGATATACATAATTTAGCTTAAATTAGCGATTTATTCTCCCGATGAGGAGAATTATGTGTGCGAGATACATAGGTTGCTCTGTTCGCCGTCCCCCATCACCCCGGCGGCATCCGAACGCCAATTGAATCGGGATGGAACTGCTTACGGCTGGCTGGAAGTGAAATACAGCTGGAGACCATAGTTTCAGTTAATCGTGCATAAAACTGAGGTTTTTTCTCAGTGAATAATGGCTAAGTTTATCTGGTAGATTTGATCTGTGGAATGCGATGAATAGTAGTCGTTTAATGCGTTGTAGATTCTGAACCAATGACTTGGGGTTTGTGTCGACTACATTCCGTATCCTCAGCACGAAAAAAATCGTTCATAAATTCATGAAAAAAACACGATTTCGTAAACTGAATGATTTCCGAAAATCGTGATCAAGTTTCTGAAATTATAAAAAATAAACCCCGTGTACATGAAACTATTTGTGTTTCTAAAAAAACAATTCACCCCGAATATATACATGACGTAACATTCAGATGTTTGTTTGAGTTACTGTGACTGTTCCCTGGACATTTTAAATTTTTGTTATGATTCTGGTTCATAGTTTGTATAGTTCAATACACAGTCGTACAGTTAAACGGTGGTTCATGATTTCAGAAGTTTATTTGCGGTTTTCGTAATTTCTTTTCACGTCACCGTTCTGAGTTTTCTGGCAGATCTTTCTGTCAGAGTAACGTGATGTATGTTCATGATTTCTAGATTTTAATCACAATTTTCGTAATTTCTATGCACTTTATCGTGTCATGAGTAGAGTTATTTATATGCAGGATTTCAGAATCTTAGTCACAATTTTGATGTTTTTTTTATCACAAATAGTTTGATTGATTGATGTTTATGATTTCGGGATTTTAGTCACGATTTGCGTAATTAATATGCACGTTATCGTGACATTTTACTTACGAGCTTACTTTCGAATTTGATACGTGGAATGATGTGACTCATGTTTATGATATCATCTTCTAAATATCACAAGCGCGCAAGATCATGTACAAGGAATCATGAAAGCTATTTCACGAACATGAATAGCAAGTCGTGACTAATGTATTAGGAATCATGAACCAGTTCACTACCCGTAAGAACAAGAAACAAATAAGAACCTCTGATCGTAAACAGCAGGAAAGAAGTACCGATGATGACATGGATGGGAACGATAGCGCGAGAGAAGGTAGACTGAATGACCCCCAAGCGGCTTCACCGCCAAGGAAAAGGATCTCAATACGCAGCAGCAAACTACGTCAACAAGATCTGACAGACAGACATTCTTAGTTCTTTTTTATTTTTGCTTATTGTAAAGACTTAAAAGATTCTTGGCTCAGTTGTACTAACGCGTTGAGCCGTGTCAAATCAACCTTTAGAAAAAAAGGACCAGTTCACTTAAACATTAATAATATTTGACGATTTTGTGAACTATTTCACGAGCATGGATATTGAATCGAGACGAATATATTAGGAGTCATGGAGTACAGGGGGGTTGAATTAATAAAATTTCGAGTTTCATGAAATAGTTTACGTGAAAATATCCAGATTTGTTTTGATTTTGTGGGCTAATATATTTTAATGTATGAATAAAACATGAGTCAATCTTCGGTATTATGAATAATGTTTAGAATGTTGTGAACCAGTTCACGCACAGAAAATGCAAAGTGTGACAGATGAATGGGTTCATTAGTAGGTAGTACGACTGTGGCGTGCATCATGATACTGTTGGGAATCTGTGATGACATCATCACAGTTCCTAGATGGCGGAGTGGATAACGCACCCAATCAGAGACTGGAAGATGGCAGATTCGATTCCTGCTTGAGGACATATCTTTTCTCAGTGTGATGTGATTTAGTGAACCCACCTTCAGTGCAAGGGCTACGCCAGTGGCTGGAGTTGCTTTTAACAGCAAAGCCAAATGTTGCTAGCAAACGCCTTTCAATGTATCGCTGAATGAAGGGCCAAAAACGGTTGGATCCATAAACAGAAGTTCTCATGCGCACTCCACAGGGACAAAGAATCTCCTTCTAACAATAAATTCCAGACCTTTGAATAGCGGTATTTGCAATACTCGTTAAGGCACCGCCTGATGGTTTGTGTGAGAAGAGCGCGTCAAACTTATCGTGCCGTGACAGACGGGAACATCCACGATAACTACATAATTTCGAAGCATTAGAAAATAAATACAGACATTATTATCTTCTGACTAGATACAGGCGACCCACGTACCCTAATCCATGAATATCTTGTCTCAGTGTGCCCAATAAAAGATAAATTGTCACAGTTTCGGAAATTTTTTCTGTCTATTTTCAATTGGACACGTGCCCTAAAACTTTGAAAAAAGCACTTTCTCCAAGTTCTCTGATAGTAATATGACTTAATTCAAAATGATTATAAAGTTAGTTTTTTGATCTTGGTAAAATAAGAACCACCCTAATCGCTATGCAAACAAAATGCAAATAGATGGAAGGGTAATGTCAGAGACATAAGCGCAATGAAGTAGAATATACTTAACTTTATCTCTTCTAACTTGTGCCGTAAATTCTCATCGGAGTATCCAAGTAAGTCTTTTAGTATGATTGTTTTTCAAATTTGGTAAATTACAATCTCAACGATCATTTATCAAATTCGAAAAAATGTCATCCCATTCAGTGTTCTGGAATATGCGAGTACTTTAAAATTGTGAACATTTCTCCGAGACAATATGTGCATGCTCTGTACCTACTTTAATAGTGCAATTATTTACAATGAAAAATTTAAAATGGAAATACGTTTTCTTACTCCTTGCTCTACCATAACTCAATCTTCTCACCCACCGAAATCTCCCCCCACCAAAATCTCTGCACCCCCCAAAATCTAACTCCCGCTTTTAAGTAAGCACAATCCCACTTGAGTCCGCCCGTACTTTAGAGATACCAACAGAAGCATGTTGTCGGATGCCTCAGTGATGAAAACGCATCACGTATATCCGAAATATGAGACGTGTGTGCCATTAGGCTCGTTATCCTCGGTACCTACAAATGGTAAAAAAATATTTTTATATGAAAATTCCTAGTCCTAAGTTTACACAAACGTACAAACATATTATTTTTTTGCAACGCAAACTTACAAGCAGCACACACGTCGCATGTTGAATATGTTAAACTTAATCCAAATCGACCCAACCCGCCCACATTGCAAATCATCGTGCGTAGGCGACTCTAACTATACAATAGCTTGTGTATACTCGTTCGTTTCAAATCGCACAACAGGGAAAAGAGCGCACGCTAAACTTCGCACACTGCAAAGAAGCGGGTGCATATCCATACACGATTACCGGTGTTTAACCGGTTGTACCGCCCGAATGCCATAGTCATGATATACCGCGTTTGGCATGGGAGCGACGAATGATTCAAACGAACAAGCGACACCTCTATTCATATTTTTTTCTTTTTTTATTTCGACTATGTTAGTCACATTTTCTTTTTTTACATTTTAACGACATTCAATTAGCTGGAGATTACTGGGTAGGGAAAGTTATGAAAATTAGAGCCATAGTACTCAAGTGAGAGCAAGGATGTGAAGTATACAGATCGGAAAACTAGAAGTGGCAGGGTCATTAGAACAGGCTTAATATCGTACGGACTTAATCTTTGTCTTCTGCTAATGCTAATGTCCAGTCGGTTGTCACGGTAAAGATGGACACGTCTATCTATACCAGGACACATGCTAGTGAACTCGGGTTATTCGTAGTTATGCTGTCCAAGCTCGACCCTCATTAGCAGAAGACAAAGATTAAGCCCGTACGATATTAAGCCTGCTCTAATGACCCTGCTACTTCTAGTTTTCCGATCTGTTTACTTCACATCCTTGCTCTCACTGGAGTACAATGGCTCTAATTTTCATAACTTTCCCTACCCAGTAATCTCTACCTCTATTTATAATTTCGCATATTTGATTGATGCCCTATATTGACAGCTCTAGCTAACAAAACGAGTGATCTGCGTTTGACGGGCTTCTGCAATCATACTGCAGCTGCTACGGCATCAAAACGCAAACTGATGAATTTTTCCTCATGGCTAGACATGGGCGAGTAGGGATATTTTTACCCTATACCCAACTCGAGCCCGTACCCGTAGGAATCGGTTACGACTCGAGTTCGCTTTGAAGTTGAAAATCTGGTTAATTTCGATTATTGCTGCGGGAGTGGTGATAACGGAGTTATTTCGTTGAGTATGGGGCTTGATGTCTCCTTCTGATATAACAAGATATCCAGTTCAATTCCTGATCAATTCAGGTTCTCTGATAGGAATATCCCTTGATTGTCTCGTGTTAGTGATAGGCCACTTTCAATAAAGGAGCCTGATGTGTATATTATAACTCTACTGGACTCAGAACTGCCACTAGACTCATCTCTTCTTATTTTAGCAGGTGGTAGCATCGATGTCTAGGTTAGGCGAGAAGAGTCTTACAGGGTATTATCGGAAATGGAAGCTATTGGGTTCAATTCCCGTTTCTATCAAGTATCTTCCCGGACTGAATTTTTTTATGGACCCTGGTTGTTGGCGGAATATTTAAAATGTATCTGATTACGCTCTTTTGAAGGAAACCAGATACATTTCGCATCTATCTGCAAATTAAATCCGTTTTTTGTTAACTGGTTTTATCATGATTCCAGGTATTAATTAGTCGGTGTTAGGTCAGACCGGACTAAGTGACAAAATATTGATTTCGAGAAAAACGGGTTTAAAGTTTGAATTGCAGCATCCTCTACGTTATAATTGGAAATTATTGTTAATTATTCAAATCTGGCAAAAGTTGAATGTAGCTGAAGAAATTCTTTATCCAGTATTGTCATTATTTCATTTTTTGAAGCTTTGCAACTTAGTCCGGTCTGACTTAACACCGAACAATTATCTTCTAGATAAATCGTTCAGCTCTCTCCTTTGTGGAGGTATCAGTTGGGACCATCATCATCATCTCAAAATTCAGCGACGTCGAGAGACCCACTAGCTGTTGACAGAACGCGACGTTAGAAACTAGAACACAGAGTTAAAAAAAAAACAAAGAACAGAGGGTACTGTCGCCGATTCGTCAACGGGTTAACAAGAGAAACATCGATGAGTTCCCTTTGGGGCACAGCCCGACGTATGCGAAACCGAAACAGTAACGTAACGAGAGCGTGGAATATTCAAACCGTTGGTTATTCGATTCCCCAAAGAAAGATTCCATCCCGACAGAGAAAATCTACCGCGCCACGTCTCCGTATGATACCGCAAACGAAAAACCTTTTTCGATGGTGGAGCCTCCATTTTGCACTCTTATCATGCAACAAAAAAGTGCAGGGCAAGAAAGAAGTTAATTCCACTTGCTGAAGAATCTAACAGACTCTGCCAAAAGACGCTTGTTGAATTCATTTTATAAGACTCTTGATATAAACATTGTTCCAGACGATTGGAAAAAATGAGTATTATCACCATTTGAAAAACCAGTAAACCCAACCTCCGATCACAACGTGTATCGGCCGTGTCCTTAGCATTACGAGTAGGTGCTCCGTCTTGTTGAAAAAAATGACAGCACATTGCAACCTTTTCCATACAGAGTCAACAACATTTTCCAGAATATTCATGTATACATCGCCTGTAAACTTAAGCCCTTGATCAAAGCAATGCAAAAATATTCAACCCTCGCTGGAAACTACACTAAGAAACACCCACCTGATTCGGAAACATGGTTGGCATGGTCATATGCACCTGATTACGATCTGATACAACCAACATATCATGCCCTCGATTGGTTCCAGACCAATTTGCCGAAAGCCATTTGGTCGAATGCCGTTTGAGGGAAAATCATTTGGATTAATGAGTCCGTTTGCCGTTAAACAGAATGCCATTTGGTTGAAAAAGCCACCAGCTGCTACGCCGAAAGAGTCATTTGGCTGAATATCATTTAGCCGAATAGGGTCATTTAGCCGACTGCCGATTGGCTGAATGCCGATTGGACAAATACCGTTTTTGACCGAATGCCGTTTTTGGCAGAATGCCGGTTTTAACAAAAATGACGTTTTTGGCAGAATGCCTTTTGTGACAGAATGCCATTTTTAGGTGAATTCCGTTTATGGCCGAATGCCGTTTTTGGCCGAGTTCCGTTTTTGGCAGAATGCCGTTTTTAGCAGAATGCCGTTTTTGGCCGAATACCGTTTTTGGCCGAATGCCGTTTTTGGCCGAAAGCCGTTTATAGCAGAATGTTGTTTTTGGCCGAATGCCGGTTTCGGCCGAATGCCGTTTTTAGCTGAATGCGCTTTTAGCTGAATACCGTTTTGGCCGAATGCCGTTTTTAGCCGAATGCCATTTTTAACTGAATGCCGTTTTTAGCTGAATACCGCTTTTAGCCGAATGCCGTTTTTGGCGGAATGCCGTTTTTGGCAGAATGTCGTTTGGCCGAGTGTCATTTAGCCGTATGCCGTTTTGCCGAATGCTATTTGGCCGAAATGGTCGTTTGGCCACTAGCAACCACGGCGAAAAGGTCAGTTGGCTGAATGTCATTTGACCGAAAGAGCCATTTGGCCGAATACCGTTCGGCAGAATGCCATTTAGCCGAATGGTATTTGGCCAAAAGGCGTTGTGTCCAAAACTGTATCGATCGAAAAGAAGTTAAAAGCACAATTTCGATTCGAATAACTGATATTAGCGAAATCGATAATGCTATTTTAACAATAAAAATGCACTAGACTAAAAACGAATTATATATTGTAACATTATGAAAAGAAATATTTAAAGCTTCTATAAATTTCTTTGGATTCATTTTTAAGCCTAGAAATGCATCAAACCAAATAAATTTCAAACCTTTGTAAATTTTCGTATATAAAAGGGTAAAAATGAAAAAGTTCACCATCTAGCTAGCAAAAAAATGTTTACCGACAAAAAATGCAGAATATTTTAATAAATTGTATAACAATGGATAAACATTTCTTTAAAATATTATGCTTTTAAACTCGAAATAAATACATGTCGTCTATTATTACTTCACCCCTCCCTCTCTTTCTCTCTCACTCCCTTTTTGAAAACTGATGACCTTATGGAGCTCAGATATAAAGATATGTAAAATGTGTAAAAAGAACAACTCATGTTGAAAAGAAGGGAAGTATCCACAGAAGCTTTAGACCAATAACAACAAATATTGTAAATACAATTAACAGTATTCGATTTAAGACTAACAAATCGCATTCATTACTAACTAGCTCGTATGGATGCATTTCTCTATAACGGTTATTTTTTCTATTACGGTTAGAAAATGGCACTATTACTTTCGGCCAAGTTAACTCTTGGACCAAAACCAGTCGGCCCAGTGGCTTTTGGGCCAAACGGCACTCATCTAAACGGCGTTCGGTCAAACATCATTCGACCAAACGGCCCGTTTGGCTAATTGACATTCGGCTAAATGAATCGTTCGACCTTTCGGGCAAATGTCCAACTTCTTTACTTTCAAATGTCCAACTTCTTCAATAAGAAAGAATACCTGACTTTCAAAAACGTATTCTTCTTCACAAGGTGTTTGAATTTAGTCCAGTTATTTCTGAGTCACCCGTTAAGCCTAAATTCAATGAGTTTACAAATGAGTCGAAACAAACGAAGTTCCGTGCTTTTATTTCAAATTTATCTCGAATTCCTTTATTAAACTTGTTCGTAAACATACCAATTAGAACGCTATTTGGAATTACTCTCACTTGGCAAGCTGTTCAGTTGCATAACAATGTAGGAGTGCTCTTTTCGGTGTAATACTCAAATGATCGAACAGCCCATGTTTATTCGAGAAATGAACAAAAAAAAACTATAACGCAACATCAAAACCAAACCCCAAACTTCACAATACTAGTGGAAAAAACTCCCATTAACGTAGGAATGGACGGGATTCTTCCGTGTAAGCGGTACAGGCAAAGACTTGCACGTAATCGTAATGCATTTCGAAACCAACAATTTCTTTTTCATTTCCACCAAACCCACAAAAAAGGCGCAAATGGAACCACAACTCTCAACATGCACCCTCCACCCGCGCACCATACAGACATATACATATACTTGTAATGGAATAGCAGAGAAACTTTCCGCTTCCAAATCGCATGCTAAAATTCTATATTATAAACCATTTTAATTTGTATACATTATCATATTTCTGCTAGATTAAAACCTTTCTTCCGCGCTTCCGTTCGTCTGCTTGACTCGCTCAAACACACACACACATGCACACTCGCTCTGCCAATTTAATCTAGCCGGGAAAATCGCAACTCTTCTTCCTCCACGATGGACGTTTATTTTTCCGCTCATTCTCATAAAACTAATGATAATTTCTTTCCGTTTACGTTGGATCACGTTAAGTCACCCCGGTAGCGACTGAATTTGCTCTGAGAAAGCATAGAAGAAAAAAAAACGCAGAACTATTGCTATGATAAATAAATAGGCCAGCGGAAACTTACAGATAACAGTGAATTATTCTACTTTTCAAAGCACTTTACCGCCCGCCAAGCAATTACTGCCCCATGGCAGCTGATCCATTACGGGTGATATGCAAATGAAGGGATCATTGTTGACTAATTGGACTTTTCATCTTTTTTGTTTTGTTTTCAATTTTACCTTCACTTAAGCTGTCATTACGTCCGAGCCGCTAGCAACCATTTGATAAATTGATTAAAACTAATGATTTGATTTATTTGTTGAAATAAATTATATAATAAACACCGCGAGAGCAGCGCGTGCCTTTCGATTACTTTTTTTTCGTGTTCGCGCCCGTTACCCCGTTCATATCCATTTAAATTCCATTAATAATTTATACGATTTATTTGTCCAACTTGGTTTATTTTTGTGGTGGTTGTGTTTGGCGCTGCACGCATAGCTGGAGCGATGTTTTCTTGCATTTTGTGTTTGAATTAAAATTCAAGAAGGGATAGTTTGGTGAAATTTAAATTAAATGTTTCATTGCTAAATTAATCAATTTGAGGTAAACATAAAACATCGTCGAATCCAATTTTTTTTTTGCAAAATGCGTTGTTTCGTAGAAACTATTTGAATTATTTTTGGCTTTGAGTTATTCGCACCATGCGGCTATTGATGTCAAAGAAAGAATGGCAGACTATTATAAAACCATACAATAAAAAGTATATACTGAACAAAATTATTTGAAGAAAAATAATCAAGTAATTCTTTAACTGAAACTTTCATATCTAAAATTAATGAAATCTTTTCGATTTTTAAAAAACGAGCGGAAAAAAATACGAACAACATATTCACATAACTTCAGAAATTTCTACTTTTGCTTATTTTTTTTATAAAAGCTTCTCAGAACTACAGAACAAGTTAACAAGAAATTATTGTCTCTCGGCAACTTCAGCTCTATCGATTATATTCCTTGATATATACATTTTTATTTGGCAGAAATAAAAGGTAAGATTTCAAATACCTGAACTAGTCCACGTAGCAGTAAGAGGAAACATTTTTTATGTCACTATTAGCACTATCGTTATTTTTCTCAGAATATAAGCGAAGGGCACACGTAACTAGAGATGGGAAGAACACTACTTCGAATTTTACTAAACAAACTTCAAATAAAATGATTAAAATTTTTAAAAAATCTGAAAATATGAATAAAATGATAAAACAAATAAAAAATGTTAAACTAAAAAAAGTTAAATTAATTTAATAATAAAATAAGTATAATAAATAAAATCATAATTATTAATATTAATCATTAAAATAATAAAATTAACTAGATTAGTAAAATCATTATTATTTAAAAAATAAATAATATGAGAAAATAATAAAAATTATATAATTAAAAACATTGATAAAATTAGAAATATGCATTTAATTCATAAAATTAAAATTAATAAAAACGATGCAATTAAAAGAATGACATAGTAAAATTGTTAAAATAAATTTTAAAGAAAAATTGAATACATTAAGAAAGTTAATAGAATCAGTAAATTAATTGTAATAAATAAATCATGATGCTAATTAAATGTTGTTAAAACATAAAAAATGAATTAACAAAATTATCAAAATTGATAAAAAAAATAAGACCAAATAAATAATGCTAATAGAATGTAAAAAAATAATAAAATTTGAAAAATTTGAACCTAGTTAAATCAATAGAATTTTGTTTAAAGAATAATGTAATTATTAAAGAGAATAAAATTAGTGAAAATCATAAAATCAATCAATTTATCAAAATTCATAAACGCATTTTAAATTAATGAAATTAATAAAATTAACATCAAAAATAATTAAAATAATCAAAATTAAATTATTAAAATTAATCAAAATAAATCAATTACAAAAATAATATACAGTGCAGACTCATTTTGATCAGTCCCTTGGTCTATTCTAGGACGATTAAACGAGGACATTGACAAAATCGGGACATATAGTTTTCTTTCTTTTAAGGAAACTCTTAAAAAAATGTGCCTAGATATAGCCTCATATCCTTTGTTGATTATTTAGTTTAAATTTCCCTTAAGGTGGTCTGGAAGCGACGAATTAAAACAATGAAATTATTTTTGCATATTTTGGATCTATAAGATAAAAATTTACTCAAGAAATGATTTAATCGAACTCAGCTTGGTTCGTTGCCTAGAGCCCATAAAACTACCAACTATCAATTGTCATATGAGGCTAACAAAATCGGGTCACAAAACTCACAAAATCGGGGATAGACAAAATCGGGGACTGATACAATCGGGTCTTCACTGTATTAAAACATTTAAAATTACAATATATACGCGAATGGAGGTCTTAGTGGAATGTACGTAATGTTTCAAAGGTTTTTTTTCCATTTAATTCCAACATAGGTTTAACAAACAGAGAACATAGAAACATAGTGGAATTAAATGGAAGAAAACCTTTGAAACATTATTTAAAATTAATTTGGTTAAAAAACTAAGTACATTAAGTAAACTAATAGACTTTTTTGAATCATAAAATTATCAAAAAAACAAAATTATCAGAACTAATAAAAAATTAAATAACAAAATTATTGACATTAATAAAGTTAATAAAATTTAAAGAAATGTGAACGTTTGAGAAATCGTAAACTAATTAATTTAACAGATTTTTTAAATCAATTAAATTATTGAAAAGAATAAAACTATTCAACTTAACAAAATTTATGAACACATTTTAGTTTAATAAAATCAATAAAATCAACATTATAAATAATAAAATAATTAAATTACTAAAAAAATCAATAATTGCAATAATTAATAAAATTCAGTCTACTTTCTTACCTCGATTAGATCGGAAGTAAAAATCGCTTTGCTTGTCAACAGTGCGCAGTTCACCAAACGAACCTACAGTCTGCTGTCTACACTTATCGTGGCAGTGGTATAATCAAGCAAAACAATCGAAAAACTGTATCGATCGTTTAATTCGTGATGAGTGAAGTTCATCAGCAAAATTTGAACAATCTAGTGGCTGTCCGCTTTAAAATTCCTCCAATCTGCCCTAGTGTACGCGAAGTAAAACATTTATTCAAAGTGCAAATGCAGCTTAGACTTACGGAACGTTCAACTTCACCATACACGTAATACAATATGTATAACTGTTCGGTGTTGTTACGACCGTCGTCATTTCAGGAGTTTATTCGGCTAAACTATAAATCAAGAAAAAGTTATTAGGATTTTTAAGTTTCGAATTCATCTCGTCAGTAACTAGCACCAACTTGTGGCGTAGTTGGACGATTTATCAAACTAGTACCTATACATGTCGTGCGATTGTTTAGATATAGTGTCTACATACCTTTAATTTGGAAACAAGGTTTGATATTTCGTCTTACTTGGCCCCAATTTGGTGTTAGTTACTGACGAGATGAATTCGAAACACAAAAAGTAAACTTAATTTAGATTAGGTCTTGTGCCCTTAATGCACAAATCGATTCAATTCAATTTTCCCATTCGGGAATATATATTGCCTATAGAGACAATGGACAAAGTAACCTTCAAGTAACAGACGGCGTTGATATGAGCTATGCATATCCAACAAGAAAGGATATCTTTACGCGAAGTAACAAAACGAGTACACATGGACATATAATTATATTCAATTTATTTATTTTTATTTGCAGATTGAAAATATTCAATGATCCACAGCTTAGTTAATCTAACGCATTTACCAGTGTCAAATAAACGAAATATTGAAAAAAGAAAATGCAATTAATAAAATCTTTTTTTTGTTTTGTTTATAGATGTTTTAACATTAAGGTCATTCGCCTCTTCTGGTCAGAAAAATCTCTTATGAAACATTTCTAACCCTATGTGCGGGGTCGGGACTCGAACCCAGGTGCGCTGCGTACAAGGCAATCGATTTACCAACTACGCTACGCACACCCCCTTAAATCGTCAAATTAAAAATTATAAAATTAACATAAATAAATTAATTATTAAATTTAATGAATTCAATCAAATTTTAAAAATTACAATTTACCAAAATTATTGAAATAAACAAAAAGAGAAATCAAAATATTTAAAAAAATTATTGAAAGAAACACAATCAATAAGCTAATAAAACTAATCAAATTTAAAAATATGAGAAACATAAAAAACTGAAATTTCAGAAAGTACGAAACAAATAAAATGATTAAATAATGTAAATAATAAAATAACGGATCTAATGAAATTAACAAATATTTCACAATTACTAAAATAATACATTTAAAATAAATTAAAATTAATGAAACCACCAAGAGTAATAAAGTTAATAAAATTTTAAAGATAATAAAATTCATACAACAAAATTGATAAACCAGAAAAAACGAATAAATTTAGTAAAACTGATCTCTGGGGGTAAGCATAGTGTAGATGAGAAATCGATTTTCTTGTACGCAATTTAATTTAATTTAATAAATTCCCAAGATTTTCCTAAAAGAGCTTTTCTAACCGGAACAAAAAGGCGCATGACCCTAGGTTAAAACCACTATAATCCTAGCAATAATAAATAATTAATTCAGTGAAATATGTAACATTACCAATATTTAAAAAATAAGAAAATAACTAAGTTAAGAAATTAAAAACAAACTTCACGAAATTTCGAAAATTAAGAAATTTTTTAATGGAAGATATTCGAATAATTAAAAAATTTAAAAAATTGATAAAGTAAATAATTTAAAAACGAGAAGTAAATTGATTAACTAATATGATAAAATTCGCAAAGCCAAAAAAATTCCAAAATATATAAAATTAAAGCTAATAAAGCTTATAAAGCAAATTTGAAGAGATTACCGTAAAGTATATGGTTAATAAAATTAATAAAATAATTCCTATAAATTAAAATGAAAAAGATTGATAAAACAGTAAACTAAACAAAAGTAATGAAGCCAACAAAATTAAGGAAATTAATTAATTTAAACTAAAATGATTAAATAATTTAAAATAATATTAACAGAATTAATAATCTTAATAAAATCAATTAAATTTAAGAGCTAATTCAATTTAAATAAATACACCACGGGTTAAAACCCGCCTTCAATAAAATCAATCAATCAATCAAATAAATACACCAACAAAATGTTTACAATAAATAAAGCGAAAATGAATAAAATTAACAAAATAAATCAAAAGTATTCAAACGAAAAGGAAAAATAAAATATTTAATCAAATTAATGAAACTAACACAACTAATAAAACTTATAATAATAATCAAATTAAAAAAATATATTAATTTAAAGAATTCCTAAAGTTTGCAGAATTATAAAAAAATACAGAAACAAATAAAATAGTTAAATAATGTAATTAATAAAATTATTGAAATGAATAAAACCAACAACAATAATAAAATAAATATTTTTTTTAAAATAATGAAATGCACACAACAAAATAAATAAATATCATAAAATTGATCTATGCAGGCAAGTAGAGTGTAGTTAAAAATTTGATTTTCTTGTACGCAACCCAGCTGAGCTAAATTCCTAATCTCCCGAAGGGTTAGAGGTTTTCTAAAGAGATTTTTCTAACCCTAACAAAGAGACGAATGACACCAGGTTAAAACATCTAAAATCCTAACGAAAATAAATAATAATTCAATAAAATTTATAAACTTACAAAATAGTAAAAAATAAGAAAATCAATAAGTTAAGAAAATGAAAAAAATTAATAAATTATTGAATTTCAAAAATTAAGAAAATCATTACTGAAAAATATTAGAGAAATTTAAAAACTTCGTAAAATTAAAAAAATTAAAATTTAAAAAAAAAAAAGAGAAGTAAATAAATTGCTAATATAATAAAAGCATAAAAATATTAAAATTTTCAAAATTCAGTGAAGACCCGTTTTTATCAGCCCCTTGGTGAATATTAGGCTGATAAAGCCGGGACATTGATAAAATCTATATTCTCCTTCCTTTTTAAGATACCGAAGCTCTTAAAATATTCTTCTTTAGTCCCTAGATATAGCCTCATAACCTATCCTGTTTATTTAGCTTAAACTTCCCTTAAGAGGGTCTGATAGTGCAAAGTTTTAAAAAAAGATTTTTTTGCATATTTTGGATCTCTAAGATACGAAAAATATGCTCAAGAAAGGATTTACTCGAATTCAATTTGGTTCATCTGCTAGAGCCCATCAAACTACCAACTATCAATTGAAGCCGATACAATCGGGTAAAAAGCTGATAAAATCGGGGGCTGATAAAATCGGGTCTTCACTGTATATGAAATCAAAACTAATAAGGCTTATATACCACGTGTTACGTACAGTTTATAGTTAATAAAATTAATAAAATAATTCTAAACAATAAAATTGTGAGATCAATAAAATAATAAACTTAACGTAATTAATAAAGCCAATAAAATATATGAAATTACTCAATTTAAACTAAAATGATTAAATTTAGTGAAATAATATCAACAAAATTAATACAGTTTCAAGGATCACGAAATTAATACAATTAATAATTTTAATATAATCAATAATATCAAAGAGCTTATTCAATTAAAATAATAACATGAACAAATAATTTACAATGAATAAAAAGAAAATAAATAAAAGTAAAAATGAAGTTGAAATAAAATTAGTAACATAAATTAAATGCAGTCAACTAATAAATTGAAATTTGTGTATTGACATAATCAATAAAATGAATAATTTCAATAAATTATGCGACCTTTATTTTTTCCATAAAATAAATTTATCAATTTGCGCCTAAGGGTACAAAAGCAAACTTTGAAAAGTTGGATTTTATTGTTTCGGATTTCACGCGTCAGCAGCTGACGCCATTTTGCTGCAAGTAGAACGATATATCCAAACGAACACCAGATTAGAGCCAGTTAGACGCTAAATCCAAACAGAAAAAAAAGAAAACGTATGTGAACATCCTAAGCAACTGGCTGGTACTGACGCCAATTTGGTCATATTTTGGATATATCGTCTAACTGACAACAAGTTGGAGTCAGTTACTGACGAAAAGGGAATATTAAAATCCGATCTTTCAATAAATTAATAAAGTGAATTAAACTTATAAAATAAATAAAATAAATAAAATAAAAAAAATAAATAAAATAAATAAAATAAATAAAATTAAAAAAAATAAATAAATAAAATAGCAAAATAAATAAAATAAATAAAATGAATTAAATAAATTAAATTAACAATATTATTAAGATGAGCAAAAAGGCTGAAATGAATAAAGAAACAAGTAATAAAAAGGGTGAATTATCCATACGAAACAAAAAAATCACTAAATGGGCAAAAATTAAAATGGTTAGTATAAAAATTAAAAAGTGGCCATTTCATTTATTTATTTTTCAGCACACCCAAAAGATTTCCTATGGCCTGGATGAGAAGAAATAGTCCCATTTGAGGTTCGTTATTTCAAAAGCCCTGAAATGTTCGGAAACAGATATATTATGAACGTTGGTTTAGAATCATCTGAGAAAAATTCTTAAATGATGTTTCAATACATCTTTCAGTGCTTCCGTTCTATTTTTTCTCCTTCGCCTTTTTCTTTGTTGTCGTGATCAGGGATTCCATTATGCCAGATTTATCTGGCACAGCCAGTTTTTTGCAGCTTCCAGACGAAAAGATAAACCTCTCATTCTGCCAGATTTTTAAATTGTAAAAGTGTTTGTACACATATTTTGGAAATTTAAAAGATATTCTATTGATAAGTTTCGATGACCTTGGGGTCGCTGTTAAGTAGCAGATTTTGCCAGACATTTTTAGTTGATCTGCCAGATATTTATTAAAAAATAGTAGCAACCCTGGTCGTGGTACAGGTCATGTTTCAATTTCATTATAACACCTTAATTTACTATCGGAAAACACTTTTCTTTCACCTTTCGTCTAGGGACCATTCATAAATTGCGAAACGCGAAATTAAATTAACTCGCCCGTTTCCCCGTGTACAAATAATTTTACCTAGCTTCTGGATAGTCCCATAAAGACTGGTTATGCACTTATTCTAAAGAAATACAACCTAATTCCGGCAAGGAGAGCCAAGTGTCATATACAATTTGAGTTAGTTCATCAACATTGGATAATGTCTTTGTGTATTTATGCGAGAATGTGCCAAACAATTTGACACAAATTTTCCAGAGATAGCTGAACCGATATGTACCAAACATTCTAGAAAGATGCACAAATCTCTAATTGGCTAATTGTGTAATTGGAACTTATGATAAATTCAAATCCTGTGAACAAATCTGAAAATCGCTTTTTTAAATACTCAATTTTAAAATGTTTGTACAACAATTTATCTATTTATTCGAAATAATCTTCAAAAAAAGTCATAGTAAAGTAAGAAGCAAAAAATTCTGAACACTGGTGTAAGAAGCAACACACTTGAAAATGAAAGGTCATGCGTCTAAATACTCATCTTCATACTAGCATCAATCAAAATAAAACATGCAACCACAAAAATTTACTCAGAATTCTATTCCTGTAGGCCGCATAGCGACGTACTACTTTTATTTCCACTACCCAACTGTCAAATCCCCGTGCGATAGTACTTTTTTTCGGGAATACCGCGATGGACCTAGTTTTTATCTCCGGACTGATGTTGGCTTCGGATTAAAAAGGTATTACCCACCGAACTGCCATAGTTGGTGGAAGGATAAGTTGCAGTTTCACATATGTCCGTCCCAGCCCAAAATAAAGGGTGTTGAATTTGTATTCCTGACAGCGGATGATATTCATATTAATACGGCTTTAATTTAAAATTATACACCATATCATTACTTTAATTATAAAATAATTAAATTGTGACTGAATTACCCTCATTATTCGAATCGGTGAATAGGATGAGCTGAGCACGGATTGTCAGGCCGGGCGAAAGCGCAAATCTTTTCGCGGGAACTACTTTAGTCGATGCCAGCGGGGGTTTTGGCGGGTTATGATGGCGTTAACTGGAGCTATCAACTTACTGCCGCCCGGTCTGTGTCCGACGAGGAGGAGGAGAAATTGGCGGTTGGTCAGGTTGCCGACGACGACAACAGTGGCGGCGGCGGCGGCGGCCGGGAGGGCGAACGGAAACAATGTGTACAAATGTTAAATTTCGTCAGCGAGAATCCTCCAACTGCCAACAGCGAGTGCAGCAGGGCAGCTGCGTTTTAAAATGGTTCGGAGATAAAGGACGCATTTGCCTGCGGCTCAGATTTCAATTTAAATTTATGAATTGTTTTATTTGCCCGGTGGCCGTTAAGCGTGGAGCAGATAATAGGTTGTGTGTTTTTTGCACGGTGATTGTGTAATGTGGTTGTCTTAAAAGATTACAGGTGTTTTATCGAATTTCTCATTAAAAATGGGTATTCGACAGAGATATTTTCTGGTGTTGAGATAATGGCGTTAAAACCATTAATCCGTTACCTGTAATTCAAAACACTTTTCAACTTCTGTATGCTCTTCATCGCTAGATAATTGAAGATTCGCTAAACTTTTCTGCAGTGAAATGATCCATGATAATTATATTTTTCACCAATATTGAGAAGCGCTGTAGCTGATTTCAGTTGAACATTCCGTGGTTTTTCAGTTGGAAAAATAACAGTACAAAAACAAACAGCAGGTAAGTTAAACTTGCAAGTATATTTCTGCAATAATTGCGGTGCTCGGACGAAGCCCTGGACTGTATTTATTTTCTTACCCAACTTGTCGGAATTAGCAGGGCGGGCTCAGGACCAACGAAGTCAATGGCTATATCTCCCCTCGCCAATTCGTCAGCCCATTCCTTTCCAGTAATACCGGAATGTCCGGGCACCCGATAAGGTAGATAGTGTTTTTTCCTCTTTTGTTTGTTTGACACGGCTCAATGCGTTAGCATAACTGAGCCGTGGATCTTTTTTGATTTTTACAATATGTAAAAAATAAAAATTAATTTTCAAAATACCATTACCTGCGTTGTCTGCCGTAGCTTGAGGATCATTAAGTCCGCTTTCTCGCGCGTTTTCGTTTTCGTCCATGTCGTAATCGGTACTGCTGTTGCTCACGGTCGAATGTTGTTATTTGTTTTTTTTTGTGCTTACGGGTCGCTGTTGTAGATCGGTCTTCATCGGCAACTGATTTTTTTGGTGGTGTTGGTTGATGGTTTGGAAGAATTTAGTGTAATCATTGTAGCTTCGCTGTTCGTAATGGCACTTGATTTAGTGGTTCTGAGCCCGCTCGTTGTTGAGTTAGTGTTAATTAATACGCGGTCCGCAGTCGTTGGTTCAACAAACGGTTGTAGTTTAGCACACGACGACTGTGTACCGGTCTTGGTTGTAACAGATGGAATTTGCTCAGCACCCTCCAAGCAAGATTTTCCGTAGTGTAGCAGCTGATCATAGAACTGGCACGTAGGAATCTGTCCTCGGTGCGTGACCAATGTTCGCTGGTTAAATGTAACACCTTGTGATTAGCACTGGATGGTCAGATATGAGGGGAAAGGTTTTGTCGAACACATTCTTACCACACGAACTCCGTTGCGGGACTTGCGAAGTAGTTCCCCCAAGTATCTTCTTTAACGGTTTCCACTTCACTGTTTTTTGACATGAGTTGTTTGATAGCGGCGAGATCAGTAAGCGGTGCCAGCTCATGTAACTAAACTTCAATAGCGTCGTTGTCTATGTATGTTGGCATGCTGTATAAAATGTCATTACATTCGACAATATCTGAATTGAACGGATATGAAGAGGCATTTGTGGACAAAACACTAAGGAAACACGAAAGGAAAAAGAACAGAACGCTACAACGTTTGAGCCGGATAAAAAACAGGAACCTAGAATCTGCTTACCTTATTAATTCAAAATATCCAACTCCGTTCAAACTACCCTAAAACATGGTTACCAAGTCGCATACAAAATTGGTAACACGCTGAAAGACCTCTTGAATAACCTTAAAAACATGGTTCCAACCGATCAAAAATATCACACAACAGAGTTGGAAAGCGCGAAACTCGCGAAAACTGCCCGAAAAATTGCACATTGTTATTGTGAGTGTTGCATTCGACAACGTGTTTCAATTTGTTCTGCGTAGCAAATGATTGTACTTGTTTTTGTTTTTGAACATAATTGCCTAGCATTAATTTCTGCTATGTTGAGCTTCATGTTCACTGTCAACAATTGCTCCACGAATCGATGGTCTTACCGGACATTTCGAAAAGTCAACAGCAATAGGGGAACTGTGTCGAATTAATGATATAAATATGATTAAAATCAAAATCGACATTCATGTCTATCACTGATATTAAATTCGGCATGTATAATATAAAATTTTTTGACATTAAATTTTATCTTTCTTCTGAAAATGGGGTTACATCATAGTAATTCAACCAATTACAGATATTACACAGCAATAAATAGGTATCATGACAAAATGACTCAATCAGCAGGGCTGATTGAAAATAAAATGTTTTAGGGGGGTAAAATAAACAGGTTGTAGTGGGGCCAATATGAACCATCTTGCCATTCCAAGTACCAAGCCTCAAAATTAGTCGGAACGCTCACTTGAAGTTGCTATATCTTCACTGTTCTCCAACAGATCCGAAAAGTTTAAACACCTAAATATGGATAACTCCAAATTTATAGATGTGTTTCGATGCCACCGGAAATTGGTTAACATTACGTTATAAAAATTCAATTTTTTCGCAAAAAGTTTTTTTTTGCCTAAAAAGCCCTGTGTGTATGCAATGCTCATGATATGCAGGGACATCAGTATTGCTCGGAAAATACATTCCAATGCTAAGCATTTCATACATACAGGACATTTTGTAGGTCATCACAAGGTGTTCATTTTACCCACACGCTATAAACATGTTTCATTTTAGGACATGTTTTGAAATCAAGAAAAATGTTTGAAAAAAATGTGTTTAAGTTGAAGTATTTTCACTAAATATGTAGGTACAAATCATGACTAAAAAGAAACATATAAGGTGATGATGATGATCTCAATCACTTATTAGTTAGAAAATAATGATTTTGCTTAACATGTTCATTTTACCACCAGTTCCCCTACCGCTGTTTCCACCATTTCAATTGATGCCGAACCTGATTTGCTTTGAATTGTTTCTCATTTAAAATTATTTCCTGAATTGCATTGAGGTTCCGCTTCAAAAACTTCAAATTTTTGCAAACATTCCTCAACATACATATCTTGTTTGACAATGCTAGATGTCTCGAAAAATTTTCCTTTTTGCCCACATGTGCAAATTACCTGCCAAACCAAGTATATTTTTTGAAACTTTGACACCATTTTTCCTGCTATACCGTCCTTTTTTCAGTAGCTACGTAAAACTCTTGACCTGAGAGTTGCTTTTGACGAATGTGCCACCGTTCATTACATCGCAATCAAAGTTGGTCAACAATGTTGCGTACAACTTGGTTTTGCTTTAGCCGTGGTATTTTGCTTGTCAACTCGATTGGGTGTCAGTAATCAGGAATCCGAATAAATCTTTTCGATTGGCACGTTATTAGAAACTTTCAATATTAATTCTTTAAAAGAGATTTTTGCAACCAAATTTATTTCAAACGGATTTCGGAGTAGTATGTTTTCGGCGTCGTTGGATTCCGTGTAAAATACATGTTAATCTGTATCTTCACCCTTCATAGTAGCAATTGCGAATGATTTCTCTGCTGTTATTATAAGGTGTTAAGAGAAATAATCACTCTATTTTTCACTTCTGAAGCAATAATCAATTTACTCAGCACACTGAATAATAGCTATGCGATGAGGGGTGTTCAATGTCCAGTTAAAAAATGCAACAAATCGTTCGATACTCTCGGATTCACATCCAACGGGCACGTCCGGATGAAACTCAAGAGCGAATCTTGTGACTCATCCATTTGGTTGATTCAGTTGTCATAATTCTACGAGCTAATGTCCAAAAATCAAATTTCCTGCAAATAACTCAGGAACAGTCGTAGGTGGCTCCGTACAAAATGGAAAATGAGTGTTAAAAAATAGTTGAGTACTTCTTGTCCGTCAGACGAGTATCAAAATGATGTGTTGAGTCTAGTAATTCCGGCATTCCATCAACGAGTTCCTCTAGAAGCACGCATAGCTTGAAGCCAACAAGCGTCTTGGTTTGCGGCTACTATGAGTGAGCTAATTTTATCCATTATCGCATCCAACAGATTCGAAAATTCAATCGTTGGAAATTCCCGTTAAACCTACTCGTAAAACTCTTTATAGAGGTCCCAGATCATAGATTTGGGATTACGATATGTGACGTCATCTAGCTAACGCTTAAATAATCGAAGACAACATATTTATAATCAGAAAACGAGAGAAAACGATGGGTACGAGCTAGTTTGTCAACCTATACGTAATACTGTCAGAGCAGAAAGTTACATAGAATACCTCTTGCCTACCAGACCGTGCAAATGTTGGGCGATTTTCTACACTGAATATATGCGGAATTGTCCTACTTGAATATTCCATTAATTTGGTGCTCTCAAATTGATATCTTAGTTGCCTCAAATTATGTGATGGGTATTTGCATCACAGCCGATGAAAAGTGGAAGTCCACTTCTGCCACAGTATGATACAACCCTTTTGCAATCATCGGATCAGTATGTATATGCCTATAGGTTATAGGTTAAAGAGATTATTTTCGAATTTTTTAGAGATTATTTTCGAATTTTTTCAAAAAATTTGGTCGCGTATTATTTAGTGCAATGTACGAATCCGGTATGGTCGGTTTTATTGCCTACTACTTTCTCACGAAATCCCACATATGAACTAAATCATGGAAGCAGAAAACTATTTTATGGGTTTTGTGAAACATTACAGGTGCTCGAACGGTGAATCGTGACCAACATACTTTTTTCAGCACATTATTGTATATAAGGAACATGGGACATTTATACGTAAAGCAGTTCACGAGACTAAGACAGTTTTGATCTGGTCAACTAATTCACAACCACATATCAGATCGTGATCAAGCTGTATTGAGTTACGAATGCGTACAAGTCGAATTCGATTAAAAATGTTCCTAAATTTGCAAATATTCCCCAAATTTCTAAATAAAATCATGAAACATTTGCTCCCCGTCAGAATCACTCACTACAAACGAAGACGACACGGGGAATGTCACCCAGTAAAACACTGCTTAACGCCAATTGGCCGTGATTCTGAATGTGATATTCAGTGTACAATTCAGATTACGCGGGCGAAAGGACTTCATGATCACGGGTATCATCGCGGAGAGCTTGAGCGTTTATACGTTATTGTGTTCGATCTCATAGGCGTTTGTATGTTGCGTGTGCTATCGTGTATGTAACTTTATGTGCATAAAATTAAATGATCGCGCACGGACCGTGAATCTGATTCTTACTTTTTAGCGTTTGATTCAGATGCTATAAGAGAGTAAGTTTCGTCATATTTCTAGTATTCCAGGTCATGTCGCCATAAAACGTGTTGCCTAATGAATACGAGCGTCGTTTTTAATTGGTCCAACTGAGGGCATGAGACTAGGCTGCTCGGACCGAGGGTAGAGACGTCCAGACGTAACCGATTCATGATCGCGCGAACGGTAGGTTAATACTTGAGAGCACGTTTGTTAAATTTTAAATGCTAAAAAGTTCACTAAATTATCGGGGTGTTTTGATGTTGACAAAATCGTGACCTTAAGTATGTGTGGATGATTGAAATTCCATGTTCGCGTTTGTGACCAGGTTAGTATTATCACGAAGGCCACGAGCGCTTGTACGTTTTACATGAGAGAGAGAGAGATTATGAGCGTATGTGAGAGAATATGCCATTAAATGTGTTAGTGATCTAATTTAAGATATAGTAACAAAAAGAAAAAAACACGAATAAAGAAAAGAAAGATGAAAAGAGATTGAGTAAAAGCATATAAATTGGCCGGTATTACTATTGGTATACAGTGGAAAAATATTATAAGTACAGCAAAAACAGAATTATTAGACTATTATAAGTACTGCAAAAACAGAATAATGAAGTAGAAGAAAAGCACACCGCCATTAAGATGTGGAACAATGTTTGCAAACGCGGCCCACAAAAAAGTGAATCCACGCCAGTTTGCCATGGCAGCGAGCACAGGCTAATGCTTGATCGTTAGTTAGGGTTGATGCGGTGAATGAAAAAACACAAAACATAAAAAAGGCTCATAAACCCTCTTGGTCTCCTCGATGCATCACTATCGCAGCGTAATGCAATAACCATTGTCTGTCAGAGGTTCTTATGAAATGATGCACAAAATATGCTTGGTGATGTTTGCAATACTAAAACCCATCAGCATAGGGAAGGGCTCGACTCTTGATCTGAATATTTCTAAAAAAATCGAAACCATGGGTTTGAAAGCGACGGACGAATCATTTTTTTTCAGAAGTTTATATATCATGGCCTGTTCACTGTGAAGACTAATAATGACTGTGAATGACTTGGCTCGTGGATTAGATTCCAACTCCGGTTTTGCCCCAAACATTACCCACCCATCTGTTATTGTTTATTTTTTAAGAAATGTTAAACCCATAAGTAATTAGCAATACTGTTGCATTGAGGCCTCCCCTATTTAATCTGATTATCAAGCAAATTTGCCGAAAATCGTAAAATAAATCCACCTGTGTATTACATTTATCAAACTAAAATAACCCCGTTTATCATAAACACATAATTTCAAAATCACATAACTCATAGCAATGTCATCGGCAGCCTTCGAGTACAAAACGTCTTCCGGTGCCAGCAGCAGTGCGGACGCTAGCGAGTGGAACACTTTTTGCTGACATTTATGAAAAATGATTTGTGATAAATCTATTTTAAATGATCTCCGGGGTCCACTTTGCTACCGTCTACACTGACTGGCTACAGTCAAGGTATTCTTCTCCAGCCATCACCGACGTCACCGTGTCCGGTTGACTCTGTTGAGCCTCGTTGAAAATATGCCTAAAAATAGTCCACAAGCACACGTCATTCGTGTGAACTTGCATCTCGACCCAAAGGAAAAGCTGTTTTCCCATACTGGCAAATTCAAGCAATCCAGCAGCGAGAAACAAAAAAACTATTTTGTTTAGAATAAATTCCAAATAAATCACCAGGGCACTTTTCACAGCCTATTGTGATACCATCGTCATCGGGTCGAAAGGGAATACCTTTATATCGCTCGGCTAGCGTCCAGTCTATACTAGTTCCTAGTTCAGCGAATTTTCCTTCCTGGTCGAGAGGTTAACTTTCCGGATATTTTTCCATTGTTTCCACCGCTTCACGTGTCAGTCGACGGGTTTAAAATACAAAGCGGAACTTCAAATTATAGCATATAAATATAAATCAAAAATTTCGCCATTTTTCAATGGTCCCCAGGTCCGGTTGATTCCTTCTTCCATGACGAGCGAGCAGCAGAGCTGCAATCAACACCTTTTTTCGGCGAGGCAGCAGAACCTCGAATGTGTTTGATTTGCATCAAATGAAAAATTATCTAAATATATGTAGTTTCTGTACATGTATATGTAGACCGACAGATCGCACTTGTGGAGGTGCACTGGATAACCTACCTGGCGCTGGCCACCATATAATAATAATAGAATTCTTCCCTCGTCCACAACGCGCGGGATGGGGGAAAGGGCGAACATTTCCGAAATCGAATTTCAGTTCAGGTTTGATGGATTCGGTGTGCGTTTGACGTCTGCCGGAATGACATTCCTCCGCAAAGGCAAATTTTCGCAGTTTGGTGCGTTTCCCACCGCTCACTCCAAGACTGCGGGATGCAGCTATTTGGAGCTACATTTCGATTTGTGAAAGGAATTAAGAACTTTTCATCGAACGTCGAAACATGATCGACACTATTTATGGGGCAGATGCGTGCGAAAAGACTAAAATGTACTACGGTTCAACTTTGACTGTCTACAAACAGTGCGATACATTCTTGAAACGCGCCCTGCAAGCTTGTCTGTCGATGATGTTCCGATAGCAGGAATGGGGAGGGGCAGTCTTTTTTCCATAGGAATGAGGTTTGTGCATGTGCGTGAAATCATCTATCGATCTACCTGTTTCATAATCCGTTGAGGTAGGTTCCGGGCACGATTGATATGACCTGCTTTGTCGGGATTTCTATAATAACAATTCGGGGATTTGTCAATCTAACTCAATTTATTAGTCAAAAATGTTTGTGACTGTCTTAATAGCGTAGTCTATTGTTGAAACGAGTTTAAATATTCTTGAATAACAATACATTAAAAAAGTTCAAAATCTAGCCATTAATTCTTCAGGCGTGGTAAAGCTACTTAGGCGAGCATCAATCATAATTAACTCACTACTTTAAGGTCGTGGTATCCTGTGTCGACCGAGTTCCGGGGCCAGCATTCTGCCCTAGAGCCCTCAAAAAGAACGAGTAGGAGTCGGACAATATTTTAACAAAATTAAGTATCATATTTTCCCATATTAAAAATAGGCACAAAGACGCGCGACTTGAAAAGGGCCAGCCAGCCAGCAAGCAAAAAAGCGGAGCAAAACGTAAGGGAACTCAAGTGCATGTGTGTTCAGAGCTGAATGCATGCATCGGCACACGAAGCGGGCTGCTGCTCCAAAAATGCAGCCGGTCAGGGTACGACGAGCGGAAGCATAAATTCCAACCAAAACCCCACTCACATAGCTTAAGGCACATTTACAAATCCCACCCGGTGGAAGATGCAGGTCGGTCGGACGGACGGACGGACGGCCGGTTGTCAGAGTACAGGAAAAGACCTAGGCCTCGACTAAAAAGAGCGTACTGTACGGGGCAAAGCTATACGGAGAGCTAGTTCTTGTACAACTATTTGTACAACATGCATCGCTTCGCACAACTCGATGCAGCCTGGTGAGGGTGAGGGCGGGAGTCGAAAGGTTGCATGGAGAGGGATGGTGGTGGCCCGCGCAAGTATGCTGACTTTGGTGTCTGCTTTGGGTTCGCAAAAAAAAATTGCCATACTTGCGAGAAAGCAGCCGTAAGAAGGCAAAAAAGCCGGAACACAACATATGCGAAAAAGGAGCGGGTGGATTCACAGCGATGGTGAGAAAAACCTAGTCCTGGCGCGAACAACGCCGTCGAACGAGTAGCACACATGCTTCCTCACCGTGGGGGCTGTATAGGCATGGTCGGACAGGGTGAACTCGAAGCTATCTTTCACAGGAACTTTCTACTTGCTACGGTATGCTTTGCATCTATCAGCTAATGAACTTGTAGGCTGCAGTTTTGCAAGATAATTTTGATTTTTAGTGAGTATTCCAAAAAAAATAAACAGTTTAATAATACATAATTTTTACGGATAGATAACATTAGTTTACAAAATAAAAATAAAAAACTATTCTTCAATATATGACCTCCATTTTTGATGTAAAATTATTATGTCCTGAATCCGAAAATAATGTCCAAGAAAATTACAGTAGAACAGTTTTCAAGTTAGAGTAAAAAAGTGAATTTCACCTTTAACTCTAGAACGTTGCACTGGGGTACAAATGTACCCCACACCTTCTTTGGAGCCGTGTGAAGACGAGTATTTGGCATTTACTGGCCTGGGACCCTAACCATAATTCAATTTACAGGTCTTAATAAGAGTAGGAAAAGAAGGTTTAGCCTGTTTGCTTATAGCCTTCGTAGAAGCAGGTGTCAAAGTTGGCGTGGGGTACATTAATACCCCGGTGTACGGTTGCCGTTAGCGTTTCGTTAGGTTGCGTGCTGTCAGTGGAAATATTACTCGTGACAATACTAGTTTAAATACTAGTTGTTTTACTACGTAAGTAGCAATTAGTGTTATATAATCAATTTTAATCATTTATTCAATTAATTTAAATTGATTTTGAAGTAGAAAAAAATATTGCTTATTTTGTCATTTTTTATTGTTTTATTGCTTACTTTTTGAAGTTTTTCAAAACAATGGCTTGCAAGTGTAATTTGCGAACAGTAACTGTTGTAACAGTAACGTTACGTGTTCCCAATGTATTACTGGACAGAAATATTTTTTTCATTTCAATTTCCACCTTATTTCGTGGTATTTTCCAAAATCCGATTATTAAACTTTCACTTTTCCAAATAATTGCGCTTTTTCAGAAATATGAAAATTCCAATTTATACTGTTTCTAGATTATTCTTTCAACTTTTAGAATCATATGATTTTTTTCAAATCGGTTGATAATTTCCAAGCTCCTTTTTCTGATTATTAAATATTCCACAATATGCCGTACATATTAAATACTCCGTTAGTAAGTATTATCCAATTTAATAAGAAGTCATAAATCTTGCTCATCAAATTTGTGGTTAACATTATATTTATCAACATTTAACCAGTCTGCACAGCATTTTAGAAAAGAATGAAACATATATTGGCCTTACTAAATACAAATAACTTAAAACCATTTTGTTTTAGTTCACGATTATATAATTCCAAATATTCGTAAGCTAGAGATACAATGTTAGAAAAAAAACTGTACCTATATTTTTTGGGCTGAGCGTTTGCCTAGTCGTCTGAGGGACCAACATACAAAAAACTAATAAATTGCATATCGATGTTTGGATATCCCTGGCTCATCGCACGATTTCCCTAATTTTTCCCCCTCAAACCTCAACAGATCAAATAAGTGGTACTTGTTGCCTTTGCCTAATGTCCGCTCAACTAGCCATATGTTCTTAACTGACGTAGCGAAATACGCTGAAAACCGCTAATATGGCCAGAAGAATTTTGTATTCAGACGACTTCAGCATTACACAATGAATCTGATTGATTCGACAGCTTGTATGTTCGTGAACCACATCCACTAGATAACCAACCAAGTATCAAGGGACCACTATTCAAGAGAAAAGAGAATACTGATATACTCTCGCTCTCAATGACACTCACAACTGCAAGTATGTGTGAATACATTCGTTCCTGTTTCTGTTTCCTCATGTTGTTGCTTCGATATCAATAGCGACAATTCATTCGGTTGGAGCGAAAGCGAGCGTTATACTGAACTGTTTTGTGGTTCGTTCGGATTGAATTTGAATGAATGGTGAAAGCTCTGCGTGTAATAAAGGTCATATCTTGAACATCTATTTGAGTTATGTAGGATATCGAACACGACTTATTTTAGGTTTAAAACCTCAAATTCTGAACATCAGAATGATTTGAAGAACAAAGAATATTTTACTATCACTTAGAATACATAAGTATATTGAAGTTGTGTGGGCCAGGACAGTAAAATCTGTACGTCGTAGAAGCCAATGTTCATTCAATATGATCTCATAACACAAACTTCTAATGTAAACTAAATTGTTAGTAGAATAAAACATGACGAAAAAGGGGGATTTCGTATCGATGCGCTATAACCGAAGATATATGGATTTTACTAAACGTACTTTTTATTTTAAAGCAAAAATTCATTCGAAAATTATTTCTTGTACCTTCTACAATTTAAAGTTTTAGCATATTGTTGTTTTAAATAATTAAATTCTTTTTTTTCGTTCTAATTGTATCTAATCTTGTTGTAATAATTAAAATAAAAAAATACGCACGTGTTATCAGTGGCTGGTGTTCACTAGGAGGTTAATAGAATTGTTATCGTGCTTTCGGCCAACCCAACCTTTAGACTGTTAGGCATCCAGCGGCAGGAATTCATTCAATGGGTTCCTGCTTTTGAGATTCATACCAACCGCCCTCTCTTACCGTCCAATCAAGCAACATAAACAGGACTCTCTATAGTGACTGCATCTTTCAGGCATTCAAATTTTTTGTATTAAATTAAAAACTGACCATTTTTCTTATCTTTTCGTGATAAATCTACTTGCTTCATTTTTTAGTAGTTAGGTGTATAATAAAGAACCCCCGCGTGAAATTGCTAGTTTGGCCGTCATTCAAAATATGTTTTCGTACATGCTGTTAATGCTAATTTTGGGCCGCTCAAACTCATTTCATATTCTCGTCGCAAAAACAATTGATAATTTTGTTATAGTTGTAGCCTCAGTATGCTTTCCATTCTTAATTCTTTTCCGTTCCAAATTTGTCGGTGCTTTTCCGTTTGCTAGTTTATCTTCTGTAAAACTAATATTTGAATTAAGAGTGGCGGTCAGCTACGCTCTTTAGTGTCCCTTATCACCTATTTTTAGTGGGTGATCCATATACAGTGCTATCTTTGCCAATGTTATGTATGTAACCTTGGTTATGCAATTTATTTTTTTCCGATCCTTTTTTGTTGAAAACAACTAAGCAGTCTTCATTTGTTTATATTCAGAATTACACACGCTTTGTCGTATGTAATTTCAAATGTTTTTACCATTTTTTATTAACCACTTTTTGTTAACGACCTATTGAGTCAATTTGTCAACTGTTGTTACGGTATTTAATTAGCAAGGGACTGGAAGGTGAAGTATATTTTTCAATATTAAGAGCCATAGTACTCAAGGGAGAGGAGTTAAAGAGTTGAAGTTGAAGGAAGAAAGTTTAGAAAAGCGTGGAAAGGGTCATATGAGCAAGCTTAGAGTTTTCCGGCGACTTAACCTTTTGTCTGCTACCGTAGGAGTCAGGATCTTTTGGCATTAGAAGTCTACGGCATGTCCGGACAAGCGTAAAGTAACTTGTTATTTCATGCTGTCGGAACCGACAAAAAGTTAAGTCAGTGTAAACTTCCACGTGGCATTGAAAGGGAACACGTATCCCCCGGGTGATGTAAATCGAGCTGACATTCCTTTAGGCTGAGCAAACAAATTTGTTTGTATATTTGACCAACTGGGGAACTAACCCAGTAGGCCTTTAATGTGCGTAGGGAATAGGTATGGTTTTGTCTGAGTGGAATGATAATTCTTTAATTCACTATTAGAATCGAGCACTCGAGAGAAGAATAGAAAACCAGCCATCAATTTGCGGCACTCATATCAGCACGAAAATATACTTTATTTATTTTAGTCCATTAAAACATAAATAAATTATGATACTATTAGCGGTTCTCAACCTTCTTCATATCATGGACCCCTTCGAAATAATCCCGGGTTGTTGCGGACCCCCACACGCGCACAAAGTTGCTGCGGACAGGATGATCTGGTGGATGCAGCTTGCTGCTGCGTATTGAGAACCTTTTTCTTCGCGCTGTGTTGTCCATAACTTGGGAGTCAACCCGTCTGCCTTCTCTTGCGTTCATGTCTTGATCGGCTCGGGTTTTAAGATGTTCGAAGTTCTCATTTGTTTCTTGCTCTTACGGTTACGAGTCGCTATAGTAAATCTGTGTTCTTCGGCATTTATTGTGCTGGTTGTTAGTTTGGAGAAACTAAACCAATCGTTGATATTTCGTTGTCGTTAAAGGAAGTTAGTGGCCGACTTGTCGCTGGAATAGCGACTGTCATTTCCTGGAATGTGGATCTTCGAGAGCGGAAAGTAACTTTCGTCGTCCAGCACGAACGACGTCCCGCGATAGTTTTCCGTCATCCACCGGCACTGCGATTTCACAATCGCTATCTGCTCGTCCGTGTACTCGGGAGACTGAGTCTTCTTCCGATAGATGATGTTCTCCATCTTGAGGGTTTGGTAAATCAAGGTATGAGAGCAGTGGTATTTTCGGTCGGCGCTGGCGTCACGCAAACTCATTCCGTCCTTGTTGTCGAACAGCTTTTTCAATGCTTCCTTCTTTTTCTTCGTTATTATCTTTGCCGGACGGCCGCTACCAGCCTTCCGCTCCATGCTCAGGAATGGAATTTTCGTTTCGAAAGTGGTCTACAGTAAACTTTTTTCCACGATGACCATGCGTTTCGTAAAACCATACAACACGCCCGTGGAGTGCTTGCTGATTCAACGCCATCTTCGATTGAACAAAGCAAAAAGAAACATGCCACCCATTTTTAGGGAGTCCAGAGAGCAATTCTCTTGGAGAGTCAAAAATTTACCCTCATTACTTTAACTACAGAAAGGTATTGAAATCATTCCCATAGTTTATTGAACACCCGTTATTAATTTCAGGCTCAGTGAAGGGATAAATCATCAAATGATTTGTATGCAATACTGCGTGTAATATTCACATGTGTCATACCGAAAATAACTCTCTTCTGATACAAAATTCTTTGTTACCTAAATCCTTACGTGTCATAAAGGTCATATTTTCAAACTCAATACAATCCATACATATCGCCCACTCTATACAAACTGTACGAATCTCTACATTCGTCAGGTGTTGTAATGTTAAAAATTTATTTTTCTTAGGGACCATCCATAAATGATGTAGCATTTTTTGAGCGATTTTTAAAACCCCCTCCCCCATCGTAGCATTTCGTAACAAACTTCTAAATACCCCCTGGTAATTACGTAGCTTGACGGTAACTCTACCCCCCCCCCCTTGTCCCCGCAAAATTAAAAAAAAATAAAAAGCGATGATAGTTATTCCCCTTTAAAAAAGCTACGTAGCATGATAAGACCCCCTACACCCCTGTCGTCACACATCATCACAAAATACAAAACTCCCCCCTCCCCCATATAATGCTACGTCATTTATGAATGGTCCCTTACTAGAACATCTATTTGAGTTCGTAATCTGAAGTTACGTAGGATATCGAACACGATTTATTTTAGGTTTAAAACCTCAAATTCTGAACTATTTTTTTACTATCACACTTAGCCTAAAAGCAATGTATTCTAGTTTATTGAACTTGTGTGGGCCAGGACAGTAAAATCGTTTTTTTATAAGGTGATTCATCATTGAAATCTTGGTTATGCCATTATTTTTTCCAATATTTTTTTATTGAAAATAATTCTTCATTTTATTAATTTCAAAACTGTACATATTTTATGGCACATAATTTTAAATAATTTGATAGAATTGAAAGGGAACATGTATTCGCCGGCTGACGAGCTGTCATTGCTTTAGACTGACCAAACGAATTTCCTTCTTTATATAGAGTTTATTTGATCAACTAGGGAATTAATTTACAAGGCATTAAAAGTGTATAAGGAATACGCATGGCCTTGTCTGAGTAGAATGATGACTGTCGCATCATGTATAAGGCTTCGCTATTGACAATTCACGAAATGTATCGAAAACCTGTTAGCAATTTGCGGCGTTGCATTTAGTACCTACACATGCTTTTGAGTGTACATGCACTGTTCTATTCATTACGACAAAACGAGGAATCCTTTCTTAATTTCTTGTACCTTTTACATTTTCTGATTTTAGCACATTGCACAGTGGTTCAGAATGCAAATTTAGCAGGAATTTTGAATTTTATTTAAAGCTAATCAACAATGCCTTTTAAAATCTTTGGTTTATGGGCCCTTTCTCTTTGTTAAAATTACAGTTGCGGTGGTTCTAACTTTACCAGGATCAAAAAATTAACTTTTTAATCATTCTAGCTAGAGCCAAACGACCATCAGCGAAGCTGTAGAACGATAACTTTTTGGAAAAGTTTGCTGAAGACATGTAAGCTCTATCTGTCCTACTTTTCATTTTTAAACAAATTTGAAATCGAAGGTTAGGGTGGTTCATAGAAAAACTGTTTTATTCAAATAACTTTTACGGCATTGATTCAAAACTGAAGCAGTCTTCAGACAACTTTAAGATTGTTTTAAGGCGAATAATCTAAATATCTAACTCTTTTAGTTGAAAAGTTACGTGCACTTTTTCGCCAAAAATGGGGTTCTTTGGAATAACAATATCACTCATTGGGGCAAGCAAAAGATAATTCCTTTTCAACTATAAATAAGGTCATAATTAGAGTTATAATTGGGCAAAAAATGGCGAACGCGATATTTTTCTATCATTTCATAAAGTCGATTTAAAAAAACTCTTCTTGATATATTAAGTGCTTAAATCTTTTGAATAATAGAAGCTAGAGTTTCGATGTGTTAGAATAATATGTTCGTCTTCAATAACTCTGAAAAACATCTGAAGTATAGGATGGAAAAAAATTAAAACTGGAAAAGTTATATAAAAAATGGTTTTTAATGAATTGCCTCTTTGTAATATGTTTAAATTACTTTCACGGTGGATAATAAAAAAATATTTCGTTTCATGATAAAATATTTCACTCTACAATACTTTTAAATTATTTTAAATAGTGGGTAGGGTGGTTCTAATTTTTAAAATCAAAAATCAACTTTTTAATGGTTTGAGATAGAGTTTTGCTGTCTTCCATAAAATTGAAGAAAATAAAATTTAATAAAAATTTTGTCGAAGATACTGGAACTCTATGTCATGTAATTATTCTTTTACAAGAAATTTACCAAAAAAATGGGCTGTTTCTTAAAAAATCGTTTTCTTTATATAACTTATGCAGTTTTGATTTTTCATTAGGATCATTAGGATTACTTTAGAAATTCTTTCAGATATTTTGAAGGAGAACAATTTGTTTCAATATATCGAACCTCTAGCTTCTCTCGTTAGAAAGTTATATACATACGTTTTACTAAAAATAAGTTTTTTTAGTAAATATTGCACGATATAAAAAAATATCATATTTGCCATTTTTTGGTGATCTATTCTACAAAGCATGCTATTTCATGCATGTTGTAAGGTAAAGTCATTTAAATTTAGCAAAAAGTTACAATTCCTTCACATTCTGGACCACTGTGTATTGTTGTTTCAAATAAGTAAATTTGTTTCTTTTCGTTCTTATTGTGTCCAATCTTGTTGTAGAAATTAGAATAAAAAAATTCGCACGTGTTCTCAGTGGCTGGTGTTAACTAAGAGGTTGATATCGCTATTATCGTGCTCTCGGTCAACCCAACTTAGAGATCGTTAGGGATCCATCGGAAGAATCCAACTAATTTATTGCTCAGGAACCCTTCCACCACCGCCCTCTGCTGTTGTCGAAACAAGCAAAAGAAACATCTTTTAAACTTTCTAATTTTGTACTAAATTAGTAAATTAAAAACTTATCATTCTTCTTATTTATTCGTGATAAATATGCTTGTTTCACTTTCTAGTAGTTTGATGTATAATAAAGAACCTCCGCGTGAAATTGCAAAGTTTGGCCATAAATCAAAGTTTGTTTTTAGTACAGTTAATGCTAATTTTGGGCCGCTCAAAATTATTTCATATTCCCGTCGCAAAAACAATCGATAATATTGTAGTTGTACCCTCTGTGTGTTTTCCCTATTTAATTATTTTTCGTTCCAAATTTTTGGTTATTTTTCCTTTTGCTGGTTTATCCTCTGTAAAACTAATATTTGAATTAAGGGTGGTAGTCAGCTACGATCTTCAGCGTCCCTTATCACCTATTTTTATTTGGTGACTCATCAGCAGTGCTATCTTTGAAAATGAACCACCTTGGCTATGAAATTATTTTTTTCCCGATCCTATTTTGTTGAAAACAACTAAACCGTCTTCCTTTATATTTATATTTCCTTTATAATCAGAATTGCACATTTTTTGTCGTATGTAATCTCAAAAGTTCTTTGATTTGATGGCATTGCAAGGGAACACGTATCCCTCGGGTGATACTAATCTAGCCGACACATCTTTAAACTGAACAAACAAATTTCTTTGCTTTTTAATGTTTATTTGATCAACTAAGGAACTAACCTATTGGGCCTTTAATGTGCGTGTGGAATACGTATGGTTTTGTCTGAGTGGAATGATAATTGTTTAATCATGTATGAGGATCGAGAATTCGCGAGAAGAATCGAAAACCAGCTACCAATTTGTAGTAATCATATCAACACGCAAAACAAATGTATTGTTGTCACATACTTTTGTTCATTTTAGTCCATTAAAACATCAATCAATTATAATAATTGTTCTCATGGTATTGAGTACTTCCATATTCTTTGGAGTAGTGCATGCACTATGTCACAGGTTCTCAACCTTCTTCATGTCATGGACCCCTTAGAAATAATCCCGGGCTGTTGCGCACCCCCACACCCGCACAAACTTGCTGCGGACAAGATGGTCTTGTGGATGCAGCTTGCTGCTGCGTGTTGAGAACCTTTTCCTTCGCGCTAATGCATTAGCTGTGTTGTCCACAACTTGGGAGTCAACCCGTTTGCCTTCTCTTGCGTTCATGTCTTGATCGGCTCGGGTTTCAAGATGTTCGAAGTTCTTATTTGTTTCTTGCTCTTACGGTTACGAGTCGCTATAGTAAATCTGTGTTCATCGGCTTTTATTGTGCTGGTTGTTGCTTTGGAGAAACTAGAACAATCGTTGCTATTTCGTTGTCGTTACAGGAAGTTAGTTTCGATAGACAAAGCGCACCAATTATTTAATGGCCAATTGATTGTGTTTTATCAGCATCTGTTGATAAACTGTTTTTTGGTGTTGGTTCTAGTCGGTTGATTTTTCTTAGCGACTTCGAAGCATTGTTTTCCGTAATGTGTCGTCTGGTTACAAAACTGGCACGTAAAAATCTGACCACAGTGGGTGCATAGCGTTATTTGCTAACCCTATTTTAACAACACGAACGCCTCAAGTAACGAATTCTACATCTCTTCGTATTTTGATATAATTTTTTATGTGTTCCGGTCTAATATGCGGCGCTAGGTCGTTTATGCGAACCTCAATTTTATCGTCATCCATATATTTAGGATCTAGGTTTCAACATAGTCATATTCGATGCCGTGTTGCATGTTGCTCTTTGCAATGAAATTTTCCGCTTAGGCTTGATTCAAACATTATTTCTACAGAAGACAAACCAGCAAAAGGAAAATCAGCAAAAAATCTCGGAACTCGAGTCACAACTAAAAAATATCGACCGTTTTCGCGACAACGATATGAACAAATTTCTTCGAGCTGATATGACTGAGGAAAATCGATAACTGGTCTTCGATCCCTCTCGCGAATGGTCAATCCTCAACCCTCATAAAATATTTAAAATAACACAAAAAGTCATAAATTCTCGGCAGCTGGCTACCCAAACACATGATAACACTTGTAGGAGTTACATAGATCGTATCACTTATCGAGGTGAATCAAGATTTATGTAAATCTTTACCATATCCTACTAGCAAAAACACCTTCGCGTGGCAAAAGTGGAGATGCAGAGGTAGACACGGTGTTAAGAGAAATGAATTATAAAAATTAATTGAACATCCCCAATTAGTACAATGCCAAACACATCTGATCTCGCTCGATCAACCGTACAATCAGTAGCTCTCCTTATCACCTATCCATCTGATAGTGTGAAAGAGAGATTAGAATAGGCTTTTTTATTACGTTTCCTTGCTGTCTGTACATACGATAAAACTAGTGTATCATAGCCAGTCCAGTTCAGTTGCAATAAACCTACCTATATCTTCGCATCAAACCTCTGTATCATTCTGATAGGAAGCAGAGCAAATAAATTAATAGTTGTTCCTGACACTTAGATCGACCAATTCTTAGTTCGAAATCCAATACAAAGTGGTCCTTCGAGCCGGATGCGAAGGTCTTATTGGCGGTCTAGTGATAAAGTTGAAATCAGTTCGCCAAAGTGCGAAATTACGTACAAGTTTCAAATCGTTCGAAACGATATCGCGGGTCGAATAAATTCAGTTTCGTACGTGTCGAAAGCGAACTACCGAAGACAATAGGCGGCTGTACGGTACCGTCTTAATGGCAAAGAAGTGGACAATTCAGTGATCTAAAATCCTAAAGCAAACAGTTCAAAGAAATTAAAAAGTGCTACCCGCTTAGTTCGGAAAAATAAAAGTGCGCGTTATTGCAAGGCACAAGTGAGTGTGCATCGGCGTGGCTTGAGTTGCATCGACCGCGTGGTGACGAGTTGGCTTGGCTTGGGTCGACTGGACAAAGAAGTCGTGTACAAAGGACAGTGGGACAATAGGAGTGCCCGCGAGGTAGACAGCGTACCCAAGCGCTCTGATCAATTGTAAGTAGAAAGCGAGTTGAAGCACTAACCCAATTGATAGACGGATTAGCAGTAATTTTGAGATTTGCGGTTCGATGAGTTTTGAGACTTGAGCATGCGATTGGATGATTGAGGATAGTAACTAACACGTGGTGAAGGATATAAATTATTGCTGGCATTATTCCTTGCTATCATACTCGGTCAAATTTTCGCTCTTTTCTGGCGAGTAAAACCTCAATTTTGAATTCCAGTTCGTGTAGTGACCAAATAGCAGCATGGCGCCTACATTGAGATCGCTATGCAAGCAGGAGCGCTTTTGCTTAGATACTATGCGAAATTTATTAGAATTTGTTCAAAATTATAACATGATGCGGGACAAGGATCAACTTGCGGTGTGGCGAGAAAGGTTAGAAAAGACGTTTGAAAAATTCCAAAGCAATCGTTTGCAGATGGATCTTTTAGAGGAAGATGGGCAAGACCTTGATGATACTTCGTTAGCTGGTGCCGAAGAAGGTGCAAGTATGCTCGAAACTGGGATCAAGGCAGATGCCAGCCGTAAAGCACGCGATGAGTTTGAGATGAATTATGTGAGGGTGAAAAGTTTTCTTCTTGCTGCCGAACGCACTGCCAATCCTCCATTAGAGAATCCAATAGTACTTGCTCCTACGAACACTCGTAATCCTGACCAGTTCAGTTCAAGAATCAAACTCCCTGAAGTCAAACTACCTTCGTTTGATGGATCCCTTACAGAGTGGGTCACGTTTCGGGACACTTTTAAAAGCTTGATCGATTCCAATCCACAGCTGTCGGATATCGATAAGTTTTCTTACCTGGTCGCATCACTTTCGAAGGAAGCGAAACGAGTTGTCGAATCAATTGAAATTACTTCAGCAAATTATTCCGTGGCCTGGGACTTGCTGAAACGCCGTTTCGACAATAAAAAGCTGGTGGTCAAAACATATCTCGATTCGCTTTTCTCTGTAGAACCAGTCAGACGAGACTGCTACGATTCCCTCGTTAAGCTGATAGACGACTTCGAACGTAATCTGAGGATGATCGAGAAGATGGGGATAGACATTGAGGGTTGGAGCATCCTACTGGCTCACATGGTTTGTTCGCGTCTCGACTCGTCCACGTTGAAGCAGTGGGAAAATTACAACCAGTCCACGGAGGCACCCGAGTACAATAATCTAATCGAGTTTCTACGACGTCATAGCACAGTTTTGCAATCGATCGCGCCAGGAAAATCTCGTACCACCGATCCTTCACGGTCGGAGCCCATCCGGCCACAGAAGTCAAGGTTCAGTAGCATACATTCCGTTACCAGTTCAGCACCAAGGCCCTGTCCATTCTGTAAGCAATCGGCTCATTCGCCATTCAAATGTGAAGCTTTTAGAAATTCGCCAATCCAGCAAAGGTACGAGTTAGTGAAGAGAAAGGCACTATGTATTAATTGCCTCTCACCAGATCACCAAATCAAGAACTGTTCATCCAGTGCGTGTCGTGTTTGTGGACAAAAACACCACACTATGTTACACCAACAAACTAACAATCGTAGTCCCAATCTAAGCCAAGCATCCAAATCGGCTTCTAGTTCGCTCGTCTCTGATCAAACTCAGTCCCAAACTCGGAACAATCGAAACACGACTAATGTTTCGAATCAGACTTCCTCGCCAACTGTTCCTACCGACGTTCAAGTCCCATCAACATCGTCATCGCTCAGCCATTGCTCCACCTCCTTGGTTGCCAATGTTCGTCAGATTCCATCGACTGTCCTACTGCAGACAGCGTTAGTGAAAGTTTTCGATCCCACTGGATACTTCTTATGGGCTAGAGTTCTACTTGATCCCGCATCGCAGCTCAACGTTGTTTCTGAACGCTTCGTGCAGCGTTTAACTGTTCGAAAGGTCAAGGACCATCACGTTATTGGGGGTATTGGCAAGGCTACTATCCTATCTACACACTCAATCGTAGCTCGTATTCAGTCACACTATACTGAGTTCAGTGCAGATCTTAAGTTCCAAATTCTGGAGGAAATCACTCGCGAACTTCCCAACAACGCCGTTGATACCTCTGCGTGGGTTTGGCCTACTGACATTGTTCTTGCTGATCCTAAATTCCATGAACCGGCATATGTTGATATGATCATAGGAATGGAGATTTACTACGATCTTCTCCTAGAAGGACTAATCCGGTTAGGCCCAGGAAAGCCGGTGTTGCAGCAAACTACCCTGGGTTGGGTAGTGTCCGGAAGAGTAGGAATCCAGCAATCTTATCAATCGACTCCAAGCCTCGTCAATGTATGTAGTACAGAACCGTTGGACGACCAACTAGCAAAGTTTTGGGAGCTAGAATCTTGCCAGTCTTCGAGCATCATGTCCGTCGAAGAAACAGTCTGTGAGGCACACTTCGCTGCAACTACGAGCAGAGACGCTACCGGTCGGTTCGTTGTAGTTCTCCCAAAGAAGCCATCCGTTATGCCACTATTAGGAAACTCGTATGAAATTGCCAAACGCCGTTTTCTTTCCTTGGAACGTCGTCTACAAGCCAATCCACTACTTCGGTCAGCGTATGCGGCATTCATCGACGAGTACCGCAACCTAAAACATATGCAAGAAGTAACCGAGTCACAAATCCTCACGTCCCCGTCCTACTATCTCCCACATCATTGCGTCGTGCGTCCTGATAGTCTCACCACCAAGCTACGTGTTGTATTTGATGCATCGTGTACGACCGACACTGGCATTTCACTGAACGAGTACCGTGTCCGCTACTGGCGATATCTCCGTTCGACTTTTCACATCGAAGTCAAAGATAGCACCTCTTGGTGATAGTAAGAAGCAGAAAAAGATTTGCTTACCTCGCTTAGAGCTCTCATCTGCACTGCTACTCAGCCACCTCTACCAGAAAGTTAAGGAGAGCTTAAAAATGGAAGTGAAGAGTTTTTTCTGGACCGATTCGATGATCGTGCTGCATTGGTTATCAGCAAACCCGTCCCGGTGGAAAACCTTCGTTGCTAACCGGGTCTCTGAGATCCAACATATTACAAACAACGGAATCTGGGCCCACGTCCCCGGCATTGAAAACCCCGCAGACGTCATCTCTCGTGGCATGTTGCCAAGTCAACTAAAAGAAACTACTGTTTGGTGGGAAGGCCCTCCGTGGCTCAGCCAGACCGAACGCTTCAGACCACCTTTAGTTCGTACAATCAACGAAAACTTTCCTTCAGAATATTTAGAAGAAAAATCGTTGTCTCTGGCGGTCCAAGTAAAGGAACCCAGCTTCATTTTTAGTCTACGCTCGTCATTTAACGCTCTTATTCGTCTCGTGGCAAATTTGCTTCGATTTTACCACAACTGCATCCCGCAAAATCGCACAAATCGGAGGTCTGGTTTTCTGCAAACGATCGAAATCAACGAAGCGATAAAGGTACTAGTTCGAATAGCTCAGCAGGAAACTTTCGCAGAAGATATAAAAGCCATAACCGCTACTGGACAACTGAAACCTAGCTCCAGGCTGAAGATGCTAGCACCGATCCTCCGAGACAACATCTTACGGGTTGGTGGCCGGCTCAGACACGCACCCGTTGCTGACGACCGAAAACATCCCATGATTCTTTCGTCGAACCATCCGTTTACAGAGTTGGTCGTGGTCCATTACCACGAGAAACTACTTCATGCTGGCCCGCAATTGCTAATTGCAGCAATGCGAGAAAGGTTCTGGCCCTTACGAGCACGCAACGCGGCCCGGAAAGCTGTACATCGATGTGTGAAATGCTTTCGCTGCAAACCTACTATCCTAGAACAACTGATGGGAGATTTGCCTACTGAACGTGTGACTCCAACCTATCCGTTTTTGAATACCGGAGTTGACCTTTGTGGGCCCTTCTTCTATCGCCACAACAACCGAAAATCACCACCAATCAAAGGCTACGTTGTTATCTTTGTGTGTCTCGTAACAAAGGCTGTACATATAGATTTGGTGGCTGACCTTTCTACCAACGCATTCATATCAGCCTTGAAGCGGTTTGTCGCACGCCGTGGCAAACCAGCAGTAATCGAATGCGATAATGCAAAAAATTTCGTTGGAGCATCTCGCGTGCTAGGAGATCTCTGTAAACAGTTCAACTCTCAACAACATCAGCACACTATCAGCTCCCATTGTAGCGAAGAAGGCATCCAGTTTAAATTTATCCCTCCGCGATCCCCAAACTTCGGGGGACTCTGGGAAGCTGCCGTAAAGTCGTTCAAGAAACACATGAAGGCTTCGATTGGTACATCCGTCCTACTCAAAGATGACCTTGAGACGCTCATCACACAGATCGAAAGCTGTCTAAACTCGAGGCCGCTAACCCAACTGTCATCGGAACCCGAAGATTTGGAAATTCTTACGCCGGGTCATTTCCTTGTTCATCGTCCCCTTGTGGCCACGGCGGAACCATCGTATGAAGCAATTCCAACAAACCGTCTGGATCGCTACCAGCAAAACCAGGAGTTTGTACGACGCATCTGGAAGCGTTGGAGCACCGACTACCTCTCTGGCCTGCTCCCACGTACAAAATGGACGTTTCAGCGCGACAACATAACCATCGGAACGATGGTGCTTGTGAAGGAGGACAACCTTCCACCCCTCAAATGGCGTTACGGTCGCATCACTCAAATCTACCGTAGCGATGATGGAAACGTACGAGTGGTCACGGTGAAGACCAAGGATGGCGAATTCCGGCGCACAATATCTAATATTTGCGTGCTACCTATTGAACGCCCAGCAACTACTGGGGGTGATGATGTTCTCTCCAATACCTAACTCTATGTATCATAAGTATTGCCATTCCGGCACCGCACCTACATGTTAAAATTTAGTATCTTAAACTAACGCTTTTGTTTATACTCAACCATAAATTCCTTCGATCACTGGCATTGTGAGCAACTCTATCTGGAATTTCGATGATGCTACCACCCACTGGGCTTGATGTGTATCCACCCATCAACTGTTCGAGCGAACACTCCCTGCAGATTACATCGTTCAAAGGATTTCGTCAGGCGCAGCAAATTTTCTGTCAGGTGAGTTGTTCCGGTTTACACTTTTCTACCATTGGATACTACATCAATTCTTCGCTTCGAGGTACAACCATACAAAAATTCGTCCACGACGTCAGAAGCCCATCACCAGAAGGCATAAACTCAGCCAATCATCGAAAAGATCCAGACCCAAACCGCAAAGCAAGTATGCGACGTACCCTTCAATCGAACGCCGTGATGAACAACAGCAGTCAGCAGATTGACCGACGGTTGATATCAGCATGCCAACAATCCGAAAAAGCACGTGCGACGTATTCGTATTGGATCCTACCATACCCACATAAGCCGAATGTGGCGTGAATTAAAAATATGTAACAAAATAGAACTAGTTAGCAATTTCTTTCGATAAGTTCATGTAGAGTTAGAAATAGGTTGAAAAGCGAACTTTTCAACGGTGGCCGGCTATGTTAAGAGAAATGAATTATAAAAATTAATTGAACATCCCCAATTAGTACAATGTCAAACACATCTGATCTCGCTCGATCAACCGTACAATCAGTAGCTCTCCTTATCACCTATCCATCTGATAGTGTGAAAGAGAGATTAGAATAGGCTTTTTTATTACGTTTCCTTGCTGTCTGTACATACGATAAAACTAGTGTATCATAGCCAGTCCAGTTCAGTTGCAATAAACCTACCTATATCTTCGCATCAAACCTCTGTATCATTCTGATAGGAAGCAGAGCAAATAAATTAATAGTTGTTCCTGACACTTAGATCGACCAATTCTTAGTTCGAAATCCAATACACACGGTATCCATAACAACGTTTGTTACGCTAACATTCCTTTCCTTCCCCGATGACTGTAAGGACGTGGCCCGCGCGGTTATTGACATTTCATAGTATAGAACTCTCGAAACGTGCATATTGAGAATGGAAAGCTACTCCCATGCCCCATTCGTTGATTCTCTGTGCAACTTCGCCTGTTCTGGTCTATCACGGAGTAGTGACTACGAAGTGCATGGTCAACATGCTCATGTAAAAATAATGTTTGAATTAAGTATATTTCTTGCTATTCGCCATTACGATATTCCTAAAACGTATTGTGGGCTCCTGATGAATCTTCTGGTGGCCGGGTGCAGAGACTTCTAAAATCTTGAATCAAGCGCGAACTACAACACAATTTGGAATTTCTATCCTTACTAACAATCTCCCTCCTCGAGAAATACTTGATAAATGCATAGTAGTATATACGGCCTCTAGCAAAAACAAGTGTCGGACTAACATTTCTTCCCTTGCCTGCTGCGATCTACGTTCGAGTCTAGCCATTTCCGCGTAACGTTCTAGACCTTGCTTGAATGTTGACTTGCTCTAGTAAAGCTGGAGAAGCGCAGCGTCCTGATAGAAGATCAGAGATGAATATGGCTCTTGAAGTTTTTTTTACGGCGCTGAAGGGTATCGAGCTGGACGAGTTGATACCGGCTATCGTAGCTTGGAAGACGAAAAGGATCGCGCCAAAGAACGCTTCGAAGAGCATACTGTATCAATTTGCATTGAAGGGCTTCAATACGCTTCTGTTCATGTAATTCGGGTTCCAGACTGCCAAACAGTGATCTAGCGTGCAGTACACTAGAAAGCAGTAGAGGCTTTGAGGACAGTAAATATCTGTAAATACGAATAATGAAATCCAGGTTTCGCGATGCTTTTATCAACTACATACGAAATGTTATTCTGGAATGTAAGTTTCGTATCAAATATCACTCCTTGATCCTTAACGAAGCTTACCCCGGGAACAAGAGATACCGACAAGTTATAATCAAATTGAGCAGGTCCTTTTTTTCTAAAGAATGATATCACAGAACAGTTCGCAGGATTCAGAATAATTTGTTGTTTTTACACCATCTGTTGAAAATGTAAATTGCTACTGCAAATAAGTTGCATCCGTTCGATTCTTAATCTCTTTCAGCTGATAGTTCACATCCTTGAAATAGAGAGTGAATATGAGTGGTCCGAGATTACTTCCTTGCGGAATACCAAACGTAGCGGAGAACAGTTTGAAGTAGGCATCTGTTATGTTCACACAAAGTTGACGGCCAATGAGATAGGATAGGAACCATCGGAGGTGAAATCAAGTTTTGTCAATTTGGTATTAGCGAAATCGTGAGTGATATTGTCGCAAGCCACAGATATATAATATCAGTTTGTTGATTCACGTCAACCCTCCAGACACAAAAGAGGTTAGGGATAGTAAATTTATCGTCGTCGATCGGTTCGGCACAAAAATCCATGTTTGTCTTTAGAAATCTAACCCTTACAATGAAAAGTACACTGACTCCATCACGACTGAATTGCAGAGTAAGGAAACGGAGAGCAGAACTTTTGGGAAGGTTTCTGTACCGGCATGTTATTGTTGACATACCACTCCAAATTCTTTTTTACCATAATGACAGCAAGCTGAATCCGGCCAAAACAGTAAAAACCTATCGTTCTTCTTCGCGAAAACCAACCGAAGTGTTACCAGACTTGTGTTCTCGCTAATTTTCTGGTTGATGTTCCCGGATGAGCGGAAAATGTTCCGATTTCAAGTCACAAGTACTGATGGCCTGCCAAACCTGATATTACTTAAATAAATTCACCAGTTTCATATATTGGAAAATGTGTATCACTTTTCCGCTTCAGGTAACTATTACGTTAGGGACGGTCGATTTGGCCTTTTTTAGCATTTTTAGCTTACCAGTAGTGCGAGTGGGTTGGATTTTCGCGATGCTCGAGCAAAATTTTGCTCCGACATCATTCTTGTCACTGAAGAGCAAAAATTTTATGTCAAAATCAAAATCTTTGCGCACACACCTACAAAATGAGAGATGTTTCGATTATTTAAATATGCGACTAAAAATGCGTCGAGTTTAAGTTTTCGTCGAGTTTAATTTTGATAGTAACATTTTTTATGACTCAATCAGTGGAAGGTGGAACACCTCGTTGCTGCCGTACCGAATTAGCGGGAGAAATATTGCTTGAAAACTTTTTCTTTCATATTAACGATAGAAATCTTGGCTCATATTTAGAGTTTTTAACAATAATGGGGTCAACAAAAAACACCAGGGAATCGGCGAATTTAAAATCACATTACTATATCAATTATCAATCAATACTTTTGGATGTTTTATAACCAGGAACTTATTAACTTTTAAACAGAGTCAAAATAGTGTGCTGACATTGCTGGTGACCGCAGTAAAAAAGTCAAGGTAAGGGAAGCGGACATCGACCTGTCGTCCTTCTGTTCAGTTTTCGCCGTAGAAGCCGCAACCATCACCAAGAGACCTGATGATGATGATGACCCCCTACGTCAAAGCCACAAAGCTATGCTGTGATCCGTTAACCACCATATGCTGGGTTCATGGGTATAGCGAATTCCGCTCGGCTGCGCTCTGTCATCATTCCCTCGCTCTATTTTTCAAAGAAGCTCCATCATCCGGCATTAGGGTATTGAAGGCGAAAGCCTCCGAGCAATTCGTCAATTACTCGAATAACCTGTCAAGCTACCCTCGGAAGATAAAATGAGGCCTCGAAAAGTGGATAGATTGCTATAATCGGATAGGACAAAGAAAGCTTTCCCGCCTCTGGTCATACCATCACCCGCGTCGACAACGCAATTTCCAGGATTTGCAACACAAGACTTAAATACCCATTTTGTTAATCCATCTAGGGCAGACCGCGTGCGTAATGCCATCAACGCGATCTACTACACTCGTTCACGTTAATTTCCTGGTTGATGGTCCCAATTTTATAGTAAATGTCCCTTTTCAAGCCACAAGTACAGACAGCCTGCCAAACCAAATATTTCTTAGCAAACTTCGAGAGATATTTTAAGTTTTGCTCCAACAAAAGTAATCATTTTATTTTATTACGACCTTTCCGCAAAATTATTCGCATTTCCCCATCACGAACAATAGGGTTTTGTGACGGAGAGTCAATTTGAAGCAATTTTTGCGTGGTGTGATTTGTGAATGGTTTCCTAACTACAAGGACATAAATCCATCTAGAGAACCATCCTTTTGAGATTAAAGTATACCGATATGTTAAGCAAAACCAACCGTTGATTCGACAAAAAGAAGCTTCCAGCCAAAAACACCCATAACCGCTCGCTTCATCCCTGGTACCTCGTATTTTTGGGTGACATCGAGCAAGTGCAAGTGTACAACATATATTTCAGCATGTGAGAACACAGTCACACATATGGTGATGGTGTAAGCGGGAATTTAGATTGGATTCAGTACGCAACACCCGAGCATCAGGCGAAAAAAAGCCAACTCCAACCGCCGTCGTCGTCGTCGCCGTCGTCATCGTCGTCCTCACCGTCATCGTCGTCGGGTTGGACCAAGATAGCTAGAACTAGCTTCCTTCAGAAGCTTGGCCCGGCAGACGGAATCAGCCTTGGCACGTTAGTATAGTTAGCAATAGGCTAACTAAATGGTTTTCATTTGTACGCTCTCGGCGCTTCCTCCCGATGTGAGTAAGTGAGCTCCATATTTGGACTGACCTAACTAATGGTCGACTCGAGCCTCGCTCTAGCAATGGAACAGAAAGGGTTTTTTTCTCTCTCGTGGAAAGAATTTACTATTTCTAATTCTCATAATCGTAAAATATACACACTTGGACGGAATAAATAATGTCCGCCATGGGTAGGCCAGGCAAACACGGTTCCCTCCCGAAACAGTATGCCTGTGTGCGTGTGTGTGTTGGATCGTGTGACGACAGCTTGTCCCCCGAAGACAACTATTGTTCCTCGCTATTAGACTTGTAAATGGAATCTCGCACCGCAAACCAACCAACGCTGAGCCGTTGCTTTTCCCCGGAAATCGGACTACGACGCAAGCGGCATGAAAAAGCATGAGAATTTCAATTAGCGGAATAACAAACTGTGGAAGTGCACTGAATTCGGAACCAGGAGGGAGAGCATTTCATACATCTGGGCAAGTGAAAGGAGCTTGCTGAATACGCAATAATGTGGCTCTGGTCAGCAATCAACTCGCTGGAATAGATACAGATTGATTGGGGTATGTTTATTCTAAACGCATCAGTTGAGTTCCGCGCCGTCAAACCTCGGTGAAAAGTGAGAACTTTTTTGAGGGGCTTCGTGCACTATTTTTTAATGGTGAAGTCTTTTGGTTATGCCGCGTTCGCCAACTTTGTTAAGCAAAGTACTATTAGCTAACCAAATGAAGTCGTGGTTTACACATCAAACTAGGCTAGGCATACAGCGAACAGTGGAGACCAAACATAGCGTTGATTTCGTATATTTCGACATTTATATTAATCGTACATGCTTTTGAAGTTAATGTAATACTCGTGTAATTATATTCGACCGAGAAGTGGGCTCCAATCAGCCGTATTGAAACAGCACTTGTAATTCTTCCGGGTAAGTGTGTATGACAGTTTATCACTTTTCTGAACTTTTTCTATATAAAAAACTCTGTTCTTTCAGACACATGTATCGACCGAACTATCTCTTTTACGCTTGTTCTGTCACGCAATAAAAAACGACACTTGGTAGTATGAGCTGTCAAATATATTTGTATCTTTCGATGAAACGTTTACAATTTTACACCACTTAATCGGTTCAAATGACGGTGCAGACATGTTCAAATAATCTCAGTAATTTTATCACCAAAAGAATCGTTTCAAAATGTCGAATCAAAATTCACATATATATTCAAAGACTCATCTTTTCTCATAAAGAAAACGGTTAAAAAAACAGTAATAAATATTCATAGTATAAACAACAGCTCGAAAAAGAAATAAAAAACAGGAAACGGTCTCCCAAAAAAAAGGAAAACAAGGTGGCAAAACGCCCTTCCGATAATAGTGATCGTTTTTAAACTAGTGAGTGCCCCTGTCTGCCACTTCGTACATATGGCAATGTAAAACACTACCTTCCGGTCACCCGTTCACACCCGATCCTTGTCCCACTCGACTATTGGCTTGGCGTTGGGCTATTCGAAGGACAGCAAAATTGCCCCGTTCCTTCATTGGACATCATCACGTGAGAATAAGCTCAACGGTTTACGGCCAACACAACTACCACCACCACAAGCTATACAGTACCACATCCGAGGTCGGTGGTCCTTTGTTACTGTTGGTCGTCGGCGGTGGTCCGGCCCCAGCGTTTCGGTTCAAAACGAAACGGAAGGACAGTTTAGAGGTGAATAGATTGAAACACCCTGCACACAACAGTGTGTCGTAAGTAGGATGAACGAACCAAAAAAAACACTAGATCCGGCGGAGACATGAATTACGCTCTTCCACTGTACTCGTCTTCATGACGCAGTAAAGGTGGGTTCGTTTATTTTTTGTTGCCAGTTGATTCTTGCTTCCGGGTTGAATTTTTGGGATATTAGCATAAGGCTAGTGAAAAAAATGGTCGTAAAACCGGCTCCTCGCAGACAACAAGTGAATAATATTAGTTTTTATTTATATTAGTAACGAAAGCAGGTGAAGACAGCCGTGAGCGTTGCTCTTTTGATTTCAGTTCTTTTTGTTGACGATGAAATTGTATCGAATGTACATTTGAACTCCAACTGATAATATACATACATATATACATATTATACAGAGTAGTCCATCTCAAATTTGTATGGACAAGCGCTGTTTACTTCGATTTTGTGTCACAGCTTGCTCGAGCTGGTATATTTGGCAGCCTCTCAAGAGAAAAATTTAAGCCTTTACAAGGAATCTCATCTACCTATAGTTTTTGGGAGCAAAGATGTCCCCACATGGAGATCACTCCAGAACCAAGAGAGCATAATGATGTGACGTTGTGAGTGACGTAGCTCTTTATAGTAGTTTAGTAAAGGAATGCTAAAATTCCTCGGACAATTACCTTACACGAGCTTGACAAGATACACAATTTCGTCCCGCCTAATGCGATTGTTATTCAAAATTATTTGCTCATCGGAGAAAGGAATCTTTGAAATAGCCCACGCCGCGCTTCAGTAGAACCACGTAAGACTAACTTTAATCCGTGACTACACTGTCGATCTCAACTTTATGCGCGGGCATGTATACGCGCTAGTCACAAACGTAATTTGCTTGCTTTAGACAGAATGTCGCAATTCTGAGGTTATCTGGGCGAACCGTCAAGGTATCTGTCATGGGAAATATAATAAAATGAATAGAAAAAGGCAGAGGATAATAAAGCAAAAATGTGGCCAGCTATCTTTGCTTAATGTATCGATGCTATCGATTTTCTTAGAAGTATGTGTAAAAACCTTTGTCTGCTATAGATTATAAAATAAGGTTTGTATTCTTCGCATGTCATGATGGCACTTGGACTGGTTATTTAAATCTAATGATATGCATAATAATCAACAATCCACCAACCATGTCACAGCACCTCAAATTATTTCCTAAATATGCTGGTCTTGACATACAGATACAGAACATCGAAAAAAGTCCTTATAAAAATTTTGAGCTCAGTCGGAAAAAGCATGATACATGTTTATACACAATTTCTGCTCATTCAGACATAATTAAGAGGTCACGCTTAACGGTCAAAATGCACAAATTTTCACTCGTGGAAAAAACACCAGGACCCTTTGAATATTATAATATCCTGAACGGTCGCGATCTGATGAAATCTCGGAAAAGTGCCTTCTAGGACTTGGATTTTTATTTACATTCCTTACAAAAGAAATGTATAGGATTCGCTTAAACTTTTCGGAGGCCAGACGGGGCGAGTCTCATATACCAATCGACTTAGGTCTACAAATTGGGACAATTTCAGTATGTGTGTGTTTCTGTATGTATGCACACTAATGTCATGTAATAATCTCAGAAATGGCCCAACCAATCTTAACGAAACTAGCTTCAATCGGAAAACCTAACGTGAAGCTATTATGGTTTTTATGTTGTTACAACATTTAATTAGCATGGGACTGGAACTTTAATGCCAAAATATCCTGACCCCTGCGTGTAGTGGACAACAGGTTAAACCGCGGGAAAATTTCTAAGCTTGCTCATATGACCCAATTCCACATTTTTCTAAACTCTCTTTCTTCAATTCCTTGCTTTTTCGTGAGTACTATGGCTCTTAATATTGAAAAATATTTCACACCTCCAATCCCTTGCAAATTAAATGTAAAAAGGAAAAATTGACTCACTATTACTGCCGTTATACGCTTAATTGTCCCATGTTCTATGGGGTTCCCTATATACATAGGACAAGTATGCGTAGAATGGCAGATTAGTCGTCAATAAAAAAGGAAAAAAGTTTTTGTTTTTATTTTTTTAATATCTTGTTCACTTTCTGAAATATAGGACATTTTGTCAAAACACGATAGGTTTGAAGCATATAACTTTCGAACAAAAAATTTTGTCTTACAATGTGCGTGAAAATTTTAAAAAAGTTGTTCCATTTTTATTTCTTCGCATCTAAATTTTTAAAGAAATTTTCGCATCCAGGAGTCCTTGTGAGACTTTTTTCCCAGATGTGAATATTTTGTTAAAATTCAGATATGAAAGGATAAAAACGCATGTCCCTTTTCAAAATTTTCATTTTCAAACATCTGTACTTTCCAGTTAAGTCAAACATTTTTCTAAGAGAGCCAAGGATCTCCTCAAATATAGTATCTAAGTTTAGAAATGACCTGGAGTTGTGCAGTTTTCACATGTCATTACCATCTGTCTCCCGATAGTGCAACGTTTCGAAGCAATATCCTTTCATCTTCAGGGGCAACTCCAGAAATAGCTTCTTGCTTTTCCAAGAATTTAAATACTTATTCTGCTAATTTGAATTATTTTTTTTTTCATGGTACTGATTTGTATAAAACTCATTCATCAATATCTGCGGAATGAGAATTTCGAACGAAACAATTCGCAAGCTAAAAGGATAACTGGAAACTGGAAAGAGATTGGATTCTAATCAATTGAACGTACGGTTTGTGTGCTATTGATAATGAACTAATCGCCAACATTGCCTAAGCACTTCATACTTGCTTCTATTTACACTCAGGTGTTTTTTACGCGGGGGATACATGCCGCGTAAATGAAAACCGCCTAAATAAAAACCGCGTAAATTTCAAAATCCGCGTAAATTTCAAAATCCGCGTAAATGAAAACCGCGTAAATTTCAAAATTCGCGTAAATGAAAACCGCGTAAATTTCAAAATGCGCGTAAATGAAGACCACTTAAATTTAAGAATCCGCGTTAAAGGGAACCTCGTTGATGTGTACCGCGTAAATTCTAAAATCCGCGTTAATTTTCAAAAACCGCGTAAATGAAAACCGCGTAAATTTCAAAATCCGCGTAAATGAAAACCGCGTAAATTTCAAAATCCGCGTAAAAACCGCGTAAAAAATACCACACGAAAAAAACCGCGTAAAAAACTTGAGTGCACTTTTATACAAATGAATACATTGAAATATCTACCTGTCTTATTCACCAATCGCATTCTCTCTCTGTTGCTCTCTGGTTAAAGGGCTTGAAAGGACATGAAACTTTTCCTCAGTTTACTTTCTGAACTTTCTCAAAACGATAGTTCTCAATTCCGTCTAATTTGTTTTATTCGTTCACTTCATTTTAATCTTTTTCTTGAAATCTCATTCTATACATTTTTCTCGAAATTGTGAGTGAAGCGAAAGAAATTATATGAAAAAAATCCTCCAGAGGTGAGATTCGAACCCGAAACCTTCGAAACTCCGGACCAATGCGCTAACCCTTATGCTATCCCTGGGTTATGATGACGTTCCAGAACATATCCTATCATATCATATCATATCCCAGGAATAGCATTAGGGTTGGCGCATTGGGCCGGAGTCTCGAGAGTTGCGGGTTCGAATCTCGCCTCTGGGGGAATTTTTCACATAATTGCTTTCGCTTCACTCAACATTTTAAATGTTTTAAATAAGGTATTGGCACTTACGCCGAAGAAAAACCAAAACAAATGAAATATTAGTACACTCAAGTTTTTTTTTACGCGGTTTTTTTTTGCGCGGTATTTTTTTACGCGGTTTTTTTTGCGCGGTATTTTTTACGCGGTTTTCATTTACGCGGATTTTGAAATTTACGCGGTTTTCATTTACGCGGTTTTTGAAATTTACGCGGTTTTCATTTACGCGGTTTTTGAAATTTACGCGGTTTTCATTTACGCGGATTTTGGAATTTACGCGGTACCCATCAATGAGGTTCCCTTTATCGCGGATTCTTAAATTTAAGTGGTCTTTATTTACGCGGATTTTGAAATTTACGCGGTTTTCATTTACGCGGATTTTGAAATTTACGCGGTTTTCATTTACGCGGATTTTGAAATTTACGCGGTTTGCATTTACGCGGATTTTGAAATTTACGCGGTTTTCATTTACGCGGTTTTCATTTACGCGGCTCGTATCCCCCGCGTAAAAAAAAAACTGAGTGTATATGTTTTTTCCCGTTTATTCATTCCATGGATTTAACTCGATTTGTCAACTACTTTCAGTAAATGACTTATTTGAAATATACTATCATTTTATTTCAATCATTTATTTCGTTTAGTATCCTATTAATTCAATTTGTTCATTTGAGTTCATATTCTTCATTTTATCTATATCATTCATTTCATGCGTTGGATTCATTCCGATTAATTTATTCATTTTATGCATTCTATTCATACTAATCCTTTACCTTATTCTATCCGGCGTTTTCGTTAAATCAATTTATTTATTTTTTTATTCGAACATTTTGTTCAGTTTTTTTCATCTTTATAACCTTGCTTATTTTTGCAGATATTCATTTTATGCATTTTATCTAAATAATAATTTATTAAAATTTTTGCATTATTTAATTTATTCCATTAATTTTACTACTTTTTGTTCATTTTTCATTTTATTTTAATGTTTAATTTTATTCTGTTTACATTGCTTCTGTTTATTCATATTATCAATTCTCTTCATTCTGCTTATTTAATTCATTCTCTTCACTTTATTAATTTTATTAATGCAATCCATATTATTTGTTAGATTTATTTTATTTCTTTCATAAACTCCATACATACATTTCTAAATAAAATATTCAATCCATACGATTTATTCCTTTTACCCATTTTGTTCATCTTAATCATTTTATACATTTTTTTCTTTTCACTCGTTTGATTCGTTTGATTCATTTTATCCATTTTACCAATTTTATCCATTTTATCCATTTTATCCATTTTATCCATTTTATCCATTTTATCCATTTTATCCATTTTATCCATTTTATCCATTTTATCCATTTTATCCATTTTATCCATTTTATCCATTTTATCCATTTTATCCATTTTATCCATTTTATCCATTTTATCCATTTTATCCATTTTATCCATTTTATCCATTTTATCCATTTTATCCATTTTATCCATTTTATCCATTTTATCCATTTATCCATTTTATCAATTTTGTGCATTTTATCCATTTTATCCATTTTATCCATTTTATCCATTTTATCCATTTTATCCATTTTATCCATTTTATCCATTTTATCCATTTTATCCATTTTATCCATTTTATCCATTTTATTTATTTTATCCATTTTATCCATTTTATACATTTTATCCATTTTATCCATTTTATCCATTTTATCTATTTTATCCATTTTATCCATTTTATCTATTTTATCCATTTTATCCATTTTATCCATTTTATCCATTTTATCCATTTTATCCATTTTATCCATTTTATCCATTTTATCCATTTTATCCATTTTATCCATTTTATCCATTTTATCCATTTTATCGATTTTATCCATTTTATCCACCTTAGAAACTTTATTCGTTTGATTCGTTTTATTAATTTTATTATTTGTTCTAATTTCATTGATTGTATTAATTATAAATTTTATTTATTTTATGTGTTCGTTTATTTTATTTATTTTATTTGTTTTATTTATTTTATTCATTTTGTTCATGTCAGCCATTTTTCTCATTTTATTTATTTTATCAATTTTTTTCAGTTCTTACATTTGATGCAGTTTTTTGTTTTATCAATCTTATTAATTCTGTTCAGTTATTCCATTTATTTATTTCATCCAATTTGTTAATTTAATGCAACTTCAGTTAGTTTTTTTATGTCATCTTTTTTTTTCATTTAATGAGCTAAACTTATTTGATTTATTTATTTTTTATTTCATTTGATTTGACGATTTTCTATAATTTGGTCAGTTCATTCGAGGCTGTTGTATGACAGAAGCCGCTTGAGTTCCCCAATAAATCGTCAGTTCAGTATACTGATCTACACATACAGTTTTCCGAAACAATCTTTGGTCCGTCGCCTTTAAATACCTAGCGTCAAGTGATTGCCAAATGTTCCATCCGTCATCTTCAAACAACTGACTTCGAATGATATTAGAGACAAATCAACAGTGAGGCTTATATTTAAAATTTCTCAAAACTATAGTTTTCGGATAGTCCTTCACATTTATAAAAGCCACACATACTTCGAAATGGTATAAAAATTGAATAAAATTTAATCCGACTGGTGTGGCATACCTGTCCCAAAGGGATTCTCAGCTATATTAATAATGTAGTACTCGGTTGAGACGACATATGTGGACAATCAAACAGCTCGCTTCCAACTATATTGAATTCGGGTAATTAATAACAAGTAGAGCAAACAGGGGCGGCCACAAGAGATAACCTAAACAGTGGTCGCAGTGGCTAAGTTTCCCCTAACAGAAAAAATCGAATGTTTGCTCTCGTTAAAGTTATCGACAAGTTCAAATATCGTTCTCTAATTTTGACGTAAAGTAGGTTCCGTAACGTAAAGTAGCCCCCGAAGACGGTACAATGGAATATATATTACTTCCCGGTTAAGTTGCCTTACATATGCTTAACCTCACATTCCCACAGAAAATTCGCTGACAATGCTGTCAGCATAGACAAATGCCGCAAGGGGCACAAAAAAGAGACTTAGCCAAGGGTGCCAGAAGACCACGCTGCAGCCTTGTTCATAGCAGTTAGGTATATTGACCTATCAGCTAACGTTTATTATCATCAAACAACACCGAACAGCAAACAGTTCCATTCTAACCACTCGCACCATCCATCATTTTAATCGCGAATTAATAGACATATTTCGTTGTTTACACACTATTTTATTGGTTCGTTAATACTCGTCATCGTAAAGCTACCCCAGAACCGCCCAATCACGCACTATTGTTCAACCGAAATTTTGACTGATCGTTGCCCATTCTTCAGATTGGATTGGGCGGAAAGGCTTCCCCACTTTGCTGTGTAAACCATCACAGATTGATGGTAATGGTAATGATTCGGTAACAATTTTATTGTCGTTCCCGATTCCCGGGCTTGATTCGGCAAATATGAAGCGAATATAATCATAAATTAGACGCACTTCGCGTTATTGCCCAGTTGTCCCTGAATTCTATGAATATTGAAATTTGCGCGGCCTTCGCACCCGATTGAATCCGTTATTGGGTTCGGTAATCCTTTTCACCTTTTCGGTTAACGAGCCAACGGACCGGCATGCGCAGGTTGAAAAACAAACGAAAATGAAACTGCTCCGGAGACATTTCCAATTATCTCAACAATTAATTAAATGCAATAAACGTAAAAAAGAAGTTATGTTCATTTTATGCTTCTCTAACCGGCTTTCGCCGGGGGTGTTTAACGAGTCAAGAGGTAAAAGTTACCACGTTTACTATTACAATTGGATAATTAAAGGGCGGACTCTTGAGGTCCATTATATTCCCATGTTTCCCCTAGTAAGCTCCCATCGTTTTCAATACGCCCGTAACTTTGAAGTGTCCTAACGCTTTATGGACTACTTTAGGCAGTGGGTTTTTGCTGTTTATTGGATTTTGATTGTTTTCTTATTGCCGTCTTACACAGACCGAAACTGTGAGCATTAAAATTGTTAGACCTTTATTTGGATTTAGTCAGTAAAACCGCCAATTTCTAGTTGATGTAATTATTTGTTATGATTATGAAATTATTCCATGTAGGGCAGTTTATCGGTGATAAAACTCCCGTCCCGTTTTATTCTTTACCTAAATCTTATCAAAAAATTACAAGCAAAACACAAGGTTTTCATAAGCGCACTCTCAACGCTTGTATCCAGAAAAAGCTAATTATAACCCAAAAAACAGCTTTCTCCCAAACAATAAAACGATACTATCATCCGATATCCCATTATGAGCACGGTCGCCATCAGAAGCCTATTCAAGCTGGAAATTATTTATGCCTCTTCGTCGTTGTTGAGCTCGCTATCAACCCTAGCATCGCAAAGCTAGTGCATAGGTTAGGTTACAGATTCGGTACCGATTCGAACAGAACCACCGGAACCAAAAACACATACACACGTACGCACATTCCATCGTACCGTGCGTCGTTGGCTTTAACAAAACGTTCTCCTGGGAAATGGACCGCCGTCCTCGGTGCGGTTGGCCGTACCAGCGAACCAGTTCCCGCGTTATCATCCGTTGCAAGCGCGACGGTTATCTTCGGTCCCATACGTACACCTATGCTCATTTTCGCGGTTGATTTCGCGGCCGCTCTATGAAATTCCACACCATTAGCTCGACGACCGACGACGACGACGATCAGTTCAGTTAACCCAGTACGGTATGTATGGCGTTTAGGGACTCGACTCTATTAACTCGTTCCTTTCAGATGGACTTCGGTGTGCCACAGCGGATTGACTTTCGCCCGTTGGTTGCGTGCAATTGTTATTGAAGGTTTATTGGCCGACGTGGTAAAGTGGTATCACTTTTTGAAAGAAGCATCATATATCATTTTACAACTTTGTTTTGTCACAATACCAGTCAAATTTGGTGGAGAATGGGTACCTATTTTGCATAAACAGTAGGATTTATATATTAACCCATCATCGGCATGTTTTGGGGGAAAGACTTCGATATAGGGTTGTTCTGTTTCGCTTGTATCGGAACTTGCTTCGGCATAATTGACGAGCCGAATAGAACAGGACAACTTTTTCGAGCAACTTCTGGATATCAAACAGTATTACAATCGACCGATACGGATTGTGATCGATAGTTGGTTTGTCCATGTTTTCGATGGCTACGACTATCAACTGGCTCCAATCATGATGGCAAAGTTACCATAAAAAGATGGGTGGTTAATGTCAAAGACATAACAAAAGTGAAGTAGAATACACTTAGGCTGTTAAAACGAATGCTGCAATTTATACTATCTTCTAAAAGGTTACATTAAAACCAATTATTTCGGTATTTCAAGTGAAAATATCAAAATATCGGTATACGGACATCAAAATCTCAAATATTCGAACTTATGGTAACCTTAAACAAATAACAATAAACAAAAAATTAAAATTATTGAAATTCTGATTTAACTTCCGAAAGATCCAAGGAAATATATTACAGAAAATCTAAATTGTGGTTTTCTAGGTAAAAATGTAAACTTTATCTTGAAAAGCAACAACTTGTCGGGAGGAAAAATTCGGATTTGGAGAATATCAAAGGAGAAAACAGTAGGAATCATACATTTTTTACATTCGGAGGATATGTACGATCCGATGCGGGAGTGACTAAAACGAACATGAACTGGTTGGAGCACACGAAAGTTAATTCCTTTCCAACTACATTTAAGGTCATGAATCGAGGTATAATTGAGCAAAAAATAGTGATTACGACCTATTTTTTTTAAATTTCACGAAATCGATTTGAAATTTTTGATATTAGAAGTACTTATATCGTTTGAATAATAGAAACTCGAGTTTTGATGGGCAAGAAGAAAATGTTCTCCCTCGGAAACTCATCCGAAAATTATTGAAAAGATACGTTAGTAAAAAAATGCTAACTGCCAAAGTTATTTTAAAGATTTGGTTTTTCATAAATTGTCCCTTGGGGGTTTATTTTACTTTCCCGGTAGACAATATAAAAGATATAGTTTGGTTATCACGATAACATTTGGTACTTTACAAGACTTTTCTATTATTTCAAATAATGGGTAGGGTGGCTCTAAATATACTAAAATCTGAAAATTTATTTTTAATGGTTCGAGATAGAGTTTCGCAGTCTTTCAGTCAGGAACTGCTCATGAAATAAAGAAGGACAATTGAACGAATGAAAATACAAGGACGCAAGGACAGAACCTACGTTAAATCTACATTGATTGTATTAAAACGTAGATGTCAGGTATAAACTTCAAACGTAAACATCGTACTGAAAGTCGTCAACATAAGAATCGCTTAAAAAGTTTTCCCAGACAAAGATGAAACTTCAGTATAAAAGCCATTTGTAAATCTATGAAACTCGTTCGCAGGGAAATCCATACAGAGTTACATCCATGATTAAAGGTACTTTGTAAGCACCGGCCAAATTTCGCTTGGTTTTCACACCGAAGGTATTTTTAGGCGACTTTTACTTCGGAGACCCCCAGACCGCTTAACACTATCTTCGGTGACTCAATTAAATTTGAATTTGAAAATTGAAATATTTTTTTCTGTAGAGGCAACAAAATAATCACAGATTATTGGAGATTGAAAGCACACACGATAATCAAATAACCAAAATTATAACAGAATTCTATTCTCATAACAAATTGTGTTATAAGTCTGATCTCGTTAGTACTACAAAATAACATAAAAATATAAAAAGTATCCACGCTATTTGACAGTTTTGGGAATTTCGATAGTGTTATGTTATGTGTTAGTGAGTGTTATGCAAATAGCATTTTGTAGTGGCGCAGGAGCTTCACGGAATGAGTGTTTGTTTGTTCGCACATGCGAACGACACTGCATGTTCGCCTCTGTATATCATCGCGAAGGGCTCAAGCGGTTGTACGTTAACGTGTTCAATCGCGTGGACATTTGTATGTCGCGTGTGCCATCGGGTATGTAACTACGCGTGTATAAATTCTATTTTGTGATCATTTCAGTGGCGGATCCAGAGGGAGGGTCTTGGGGGTCCGGACCCCCTCCGAAAATTTTCAACTTGTTGAGAAATATTGAATTAGTTTCAATTTTATGTTAGTTTCAAACTCAATATCACTTCAAACCAAATTTGACCACCAAAACTGATTTTCATTGAATAAGGTTTTGACGCATAACGTGTTGTACAATGTTCATTCCAAAATCAAAATTTCGGACACCCACCAAAATTTTTTCTGAATCCGCTCCTGGATCATTTACATATTCGTGTATGTTCTTGGATGCTTGCGCGGACTATTAATCTGATTTATCAGTGTGCTATCCAGATGCAGGAAGAGAGTGAGTTCCCCTTTATCACTGGAGTTTCCGGTCATGTGGCCAGTATATTCGCGATTTGTGACCAGGGTCGTATTATGGCGCAGAGCTCGAGAGACCGTATGATAACGGGTTTTAGGTGGGGGGCTTGTCATGTGTGTGTGTAACTACGCGTGTATTAATTCGTTTGTAGAACCGTACAACGGCTTCAGCTCTGGAAGGGAGTGAGTTTTCCCATGTCCCTAGAGCAACCGGCCATGGTGCCTTGAGACTATTAATTTATATAAGTTTGTTTTTTCAGGCGAAGATTGAAGGCGTGGCGCTGGCCTGCTTCACCACGTGACTAATTTAGGTTCGCGTGGGGACGGGTATTAGTATACAATTGCACTAAAGACCGCGTTTACATATTCGTAAGTGCTAACATATTGACGAGATCGCGGGCATAGATTTGGGCGGATGGTCCCGATTACATATGCGCATGATTTGGATTATTTGGATTATTTGGATTATTTGGAAGGTAACAAGCGTTTCTACGTTAACGTATTTGCTCGCGTGACCATTTTTATAACGAGTATGTTAGCGTGTGTATACTAGGGTGGGACAAAAATTAGAATCCAGCTCCAAGCAACTTTTTAGGTACAATTTGATTCCTAGAACAACTGTGTAAATTCTTAAAGTTACAAAGTTTACAAGGGATTTTGTATGGAAAGTTTCACAAAATAATTCCTCTAGGAGTCGCCCATTACTTCATAAAAATAAATCGTTGTGATGTTTTTATATGAAATTTAACAAAGAAATAAAATCTCGAAAACCTCGAAACGATCTGATGTTTGAGAAAAAAGTTATTAAGCAGAAACCGATTGATGCTCTTACGATTGATGTAATATTCATTTTTTCTAGCACCACTGCTATTGGTTGTCCAATTATACGCAATTTTGTTTTAATCTTCTCTTAATGTATCTAAATCATTTATCTATACTATTTGGCCACTTCGCAAGAGTTTTGAGGTAAATAAAGGCTTCTTTTGTACATAATATGAGAAAGTTGAAAATTTTGTATATAACTCAACCGTCAGCAGCAGTGATGTTATAAAAATTGAAATTTTTTATCAATCTTCAGGGCATCAATCGGTTTTTGCTTAATAACTTTTTCCACAAGCATAAGATTGTTTCGCAGCCTTCTAAATTTTGTTTTCTTGACAAACTTCCCATAAAAATAAGACATCTATTTATTTTTAGGAGGTAACGGGAGACTCTTGGAGGAATTGATTTGCAAAAGACGAAATCACATGTAACGAGGGCGAAAAATATAGTTTTACCGATCGAACTAAAAATTTGCAGAGTTGTTCTGGGAGCTAAATGGGACCCAAAAAGTTACTCGGGGCAAAATTTTATTTTTTTTATATAACCATGTCCCACTAGACTGCCCAGAAAAATAATGAATTTTTGAAAATTCAATCGGCCCCTGATTCGATTCCTAGTCCCATCAGGAGTTCTTGCACCAAATTTGAAGCAAATCGGACAAGTCTAGCTACCGGACCAACGTGCCTGAAGTTTGTATGAGATTTTTCGACAATTTACATGGAGAAAGCTAAAAGTTTAATAACTTCTTTCAACAAAGTCGAGTTGACTAGCAGTCTTCGACAAAGTTGTAGATAATTAACTTATCTTTCTCATTTTCACTTACAGTGATAATACAATGCGAACAGTGCCACCTAGCGGCGAAAATGTGAGCTAGTGGCTTTTCTCCATGTAAATTATCGAAAAATCTCATACAAACTTCAGGCACGTTGGTCCGGTAGCTAGACTTGTCCGATTTGCTTCAAATTTGGAACAAGTACTCCTGGTGGGACTAGAAATCGACTCAGGGGTGGGCCGATAGGGGTCATTTTTTCCTGTCACTCTAATGTCCCACTCTAGTGTATAGCTTCGCGCGATTGAATTCGTTAATATAACCGAGTAGGCTTTTGAATGTTAGAACGAGTCTCCATTCTGATGTTTAACTTTGGATGTACGGCTAAGATGAAAGAAAAAAGTGAGCTCCCGTATCTTGCTAGACTCTCCAACTATGGCGCCCTGATACTTGTTTTCCAGGGTACGAAAGTTCCGAATTTTATAGTTAGAGTTGTATGTTGGCACATGAGACGGCGGTAATAAATTCGTAGCTGCTACAACATTGATTTAATCTTCTTTACGTTTTTATGATTGCGAGATCGTATGCACGAATGATCGCTTTTGCGACCGGAATTGTGTTATTGCGAAAGACCCGAGCGTTTGTATGTTGTTGAGCGCGTTCTTTTTATCGCATGAGCATTTTATGTTACGTATGCTAGTGCGTTTGAAATTTCGCGTATACCAAAGCGTGTGGTTTCTTGCATATCGCCATGTGCTTTGGAGTCCGAGAAAGAAACAGTAAAAGAAGAACCAACTCATTCAGTAGAGGTTAGATAAATGTACGACTCGTATACTAAAATATGTTAGAGAAAGACATTAGAAATTGTAGCAATCATGTACAGAACGGGAAAAAGCAAAAACATCGCACATGTAAAAAGTAACATTAGTATTCCGAAAACCATACAAATATTAAAATGGCTGAAGCTTTTTTAGAAGTTCCTTTGCGGCAATAATGATATCTCAGAAACTAAAATTTCCCCTTATTTTCCTTATTAGATCAGCAATTTTGTGTACAAAAATTAATGAACGCTTCAGTTTTTTTTTCCGAGCGAAAAACACAATTTGTGCTGCACATGAAAGTTCCAAAACAAGGATGAAGTGGAGTCTTTCTATTTCGATTTCATCACATCAGTAACCAACATTAACGTAGGGCCGGGGAGACGATACATCCAAATTAGCACTATCAATGATATCATTTAAACACTAAATCCAAATAAACACACAACCTGTGTGGCCAGCTTCAATTATAGTATTTAACCGCATCCTTTCAGTTCGCTATTCATAAAAACAGTAAATCTCTTAACTCACAAAATAGTTTTGATCTGGCAAGCAATTTGTTGATGTGATAAAATGAGAGCTTTCTTAATCACATTAGGTATTGCATGTAGAGATACAACTGTAGGACACAAACAAAACCTACTGCAAGATGTGGCTCTGTGGAATTGTCTAAATTTTAACTGTATTCTCTTTGAAGTCTAGGGTAATCCGGATTTGAAGTACTGTACTGTTTTAAGTAATAATCCGGTTTTTAAGTACTGAAGAGACGACGTGGAAACGTAAATCCATGGTAAAATGAACCTGTGGCGTAAAATCAGAATAGAACAGAACAGAATAATCAAATTTACCGGACATTTTTAACCGACTTTTTCGTAACAGATTTTTCAAAACAATTCATGTGCTGGAGGATTTAAATACGTGTGATTGGTTAGAAATTTTTAACCGACTTTTACGTTAGAAAAGAATACCTGATATTTTATGACTTTCATTTTCGGCTGTTCTATACCACAGATACCGTGGAAGCCCGAAGACAGCAGTAAGTAACCAATTCAAAAAACATTTTTTTTTAAATAATTACGACAACATGACCAACGTGAAAATGATAGTAACGCAAACCTCTGCTCAGAATATCTTACTTTCGAATGACGATAAGTTTTTTTTGTTTTTTCGAGAGTTGTCCTACTGGAGCTATAGAGCTAGGTTCTCGGAAGGGCTTCCCGTCAAAATCACATACTACAATTTGCAGACGAGACAGGCAATGTCGCCCACTAAAACACTGCATTAGGCCAATTGTAGCGGGCCGTGATTCTGAATGTGATATTCATTGTACGGTTCAGGTATGTGCGGGCGTAGGGACTCGCGATCGCGTGTATCATCGCGAAGAGCTCGAGCATTTGTAGTTAACGTGTTCGATCGCGTGTGCGTTTGTATGTCGCGTGTGCTAACGTGTATGTAACTTCGCGTGTATAAATTCAATTTTATAACCGTGTGCCTTTCGCATATTCGCGTGTGTTCTTGGATAATCGCGCGCGGACCGTGAGTCTAATACTTTATTTTTTTGAGTACTGCCAAGATGCTAAAGAAGTGCGAGATTTTCTATATCACTAGAGTGCGCGGTGATGTCGCCATGGAACGTATTGTCTGGTGGATATGTGCTTTATTTTTTGATTGGTCCTACTGAATGTATGGACCTAAGTTATTAGGACAGAGAGTAATGGTTTCCGGATGTGACCGATTCATGAGCGCGCGAAAACGGACGTTTGTAGGTTCGTGTTTGAGACAGCGTTTGAAACTTCGTGAGTGTTAAAACGTTCTCCTTACTACCGGGGTGTTACTAAGTTTGCGCGATCACGAACGTAGGTGTGCGTTGTTAATCGCGAAGGGCTTAAGCGTTCGTACGTTAACGTGTTTGTCACGTGTGCTCGCGTTCATGTGACTTCGCGTGTACAAGACTGGATTTTGTAACCGTGGCATTTCCTATATACGCGTGCTTTCTTGGATGGTCGATCATGTCGCCATGTAACGTGGTGTTCAGTGGATATGGAAGTGACCGATTCATGATCGTGCGAGTGCGGGAGTTTTTAGGTTCACACTTGAGATCGCGTTTGAAAATTTATAGGAGCTGAGACATTCACTTTATCACTGGAATGCCATCATATTTACTAGATCGCGGGTGTATATGCCGCGGAATGATCGAGAAGGGCTCAAGCATTTGTATATTAACGTGTTTGTCATGTGTATGGGCTTCGCGTGTATAACTTCGATTTTATAACGACATAGTGTGTATTTTTGTTTGATCGCGCGCGGACCGTGAATCTGAAGCTTAATTTTTAGTGTATGGTACAGATGGTAGAACGTGTTGTTTAGTGAATATGAGCGTCACTTTTTTGATTGGTTCAACTGAAGGCATTAGTCCAGACTGGTAAAACTTTCGGATGTGACCGTTTCATGATCGCGCGAGTAGTAGGTTGATGTCTGAGACCGCGATTGGAAGTTAAAAGATGCCACGTTTACTTAACTACCGGGGTGTTTTCATGTAGGCGAAATCGCAGGCGTAATATATGTGGATTATTGCAATTGCATGATCGCGTTTGTGGCCAGGTTTGTGTTATCGCGAAGGTCACGAGCGTTTGTACCTATATGAGTATGTATAGCGTACAGTAGATATATACTAATGAAAGGAATCATAAAATGCCGAATAAAAAAAAGATGCAAAGAGCTTGATTAGAAGTGTAAAAATTGAACAATACTATTTTGGTATACATAAATAATGGAAAATCAAACTAGTAGATGTACAAAAGAAACAGAATAATGAAGTAGAATAGAAAAACACATGTAACATGCAATCAAACTCGTCTAAATGCAGCAAATGTTGTATATTTATCATTAACGACAATTGCATGCTGTTAGACTTCCATCATGCTATGCTTTCCGGGAATGGATGACTTACATTTTTTATACCCTAATTTATCCAACCCGACTTAGAATAGAACTAAAAGCTCAGATTGATCACCAGAAGTATTAGCCACTATTCTATCATATACGTCAGTTCTGCATCCATTCCCTGACCCAACTGTCACAAATACTCAGACGAATACATACATAGATAGACATACGACTAGCACATAACAGTTGTACACTAGTACGAAAAACTACAATACTCACAAAGTTACAACTAATAGTTTTCTACTTATTCTACTTTATTAATTTAATTTAATTATTAAATTAATTTAATTGGTATATGCACGATGACGAAGTCGACCGATAAATGGATACACAATGACTTCCTCCGTGAGCCCCGTCCACGAATACCACCAATAGGACAATATTTGCAAACACGGCACACAGCAAAAGTCAATCTACGTCGATCCGCCAGTCGGCCACGACACCGCGCATAGACCAGTGGTTTAGCGTTGGCATGCGCAGGTGCAGAGTATGAAAAAACATATTACATAAAAAAGGCGCATAAACCCTCTCGGTCTCCTCGATGCACCACTATCGAAGCGTAATGCAATACCCATCTTAAAGCAATTGATGCTTGATGATGTTTGCAATACCGTCAAACCCCTAAACCTTGGGGAGGGACTTTCGATTGACGATAAAAGTTGTAATAAATAACACTAGTAGGGAGCATGGGCCCCCGTGCCTCTTCCCCTACAGCCACCAGTGATCATAGGTCAAATGTTTCGATTTGGCTTGAAAAATTGACACTTCCAATCCAATGTCGCAATTTTCTTACATCGGCCCGAAAACAATATAAATTAAGCACCACTATCAAAAACACCGACTCAACTCTACCAACGAGAGCCGAGATGAGTTATTAAAATGAATAGATGTAATCAGCAACTGAATTATGAAAATGATTAATTGATCACCCTAGTAGTCCTGTCCGCACGTGCGGTGTCCCACACATTCGACTAACTAGCAGCTGTACCGGCAGTAAGCGGTATTGAAAAACCGAGCATAAAACTCCCATCCGATCCTATCCCAGCGGCCATCCGGATACACACACACACACAGAAAACCTCAACCGGCATCCGGCGCGTTATCCCTAGTCCTAGACTGGCAATATTTATAGTCCAGCACGCACCCAGCAGTGGCCGCCGTTGACGTTGGTGGCGGTCAACCATGGAAGAAGCCAATTTATCGAACTCTCAGTTCCAAAGCCGGTCGATTATTTATTTGCATCCTGAATCTCCCACTTGTGCGCTGTTTCGAACGCACACCCCGACCCTGTTAATGGTGGTGTGGATCAGGTCGCGTGAAGGTGCAAATGTGCGGTCAGAAATTTGAGTGGCTACCGGTCAGCCTGGTCCTGGTGGTGACGGTGGTCACCCGAATGGCTTTTTTCTAAATTATTGCCAGGGCCATAAATTGATCCGGCTGTAAAGTAGCGCTTGTTTAGCTTTACGTTGCTAATTCATTCGTGATAAAGCAGATTTGTTAGAAGGTGTACGAGGTAAAAAATTGAATCCGAAAATTCCATTTCAGTTTCGGAAAAGTCAACCCATACTGTAGAATCATAAAACATCTAAAGCAGAAGATCCCAATCTTGGTCTGACTTCTCCAGCACTCGCTCGTTGACAAGATTATGAGCGCATTAAATAAAATTACACTCATTACATTTTCACAGATACTTTGTCATAGCAGCACCAGCATCATCAGCAGCATCTCGACAGTAAACCGGGACCTGAAAGCTGTTGATTCCTTCCGGTGGTTCCCTCTCGCAGCAGACGTTGTTATCCTTTCCATGGCCTCGTTAGCAGCTCATCGCCAGCGAAAATTATGAGCCAACAACAGCACCAGCACGGGTAGCAAAAAAGCCGTTGAAATCATTGTTCCCTCCATGCTTCATAGAATGTAGTCTCATCGTTGTCGGGAAGAGCAAGTTTGTCGTTTGCCGTTCAAGATAAAAATCTTCCCGGCTTCCTTTTCTTTCTCCTCTCGAACGGTCGGCAAAATTATGATGCCATGCATCTTCTCGACTGTGAAATTACTTTTGTACTTGACAAATGCACTTAATTAGGATGTTTCCGTCCTACTCACGCCATCCCACAAAACCGATCCGAAAGTCTCGAATTGCGAATGCATGTCACCTCTTCAACCGCTGAAATCTCTGCTATCCCGCTCTTTCCAGAAACCAAAGAAACAAGCGTGGAAATTGGTTGTCGGTTGCATCCTGCCATCGCCCGCCCACCCACACACACACAAACACACTTCCAAAAGCAACCATAGACGGACGGGAAAACTTTTCCCCAAACTGATGCTGCCGGTGGCCTCCGTTTGCCGGCCGGATGGAGTTCGCCGCCTAGGCTGCATGTTTCCACCACTAGGTAGGTACTTAAAATGAGCGGGGGCGTTCGTATAGTTAAGAATTGAACTCTCCGAAGCGCGAGCATCCACATCCTTCTGGGTGGCGGCAGCTGTGTGCGAAAAACTTCACTGTTTGTATAGTAATTGTTGCACCTCCGCTCCTCGGAAGTGTTCACCGAGACCACGATGAATGGGTTGAAAGTTTCAACCACAAACCACGTTTTTAGCAGGTTACCGGAACGTGACGCCAAAGTTGTGTTGTGTTCGTTCGTTGGAATTTTGACACCGAGAAGGGTTGGGAGGGGAGAGGTAAGTTTGTAATTGGAAAAATGGTTCAATTGAAAGTTGATCTTGTTGAGGAGATTTCTGAAAGATGTTTTGCTTTGATGGTGAAATGAGACTGCGTGTAACTATTTGGCCTGTGATAAGCCAATGAGGATTTATCATCATTTGATAGTACAAGGCTATCGCATTCATTATTGCACTAGAAATATTATTTTTAAGAATTCATGAATTTTTAGTTGAAATATTGCAGAATAAATGTTAGTATCATTCGAGGATTGAGCACAGCTGGCCAATTAGTGGTCTGTCCAAGAGCTCATTTATCAGGAATACGGTCCTAAGCAAATATATTTTGGTTACTGGCGGACAAACTTCTAATGGACTATGTAAAAATCGAAATTAAACAATTGAAATATGCAGATTTGGATATTCTGGACTCATTTGAAAAAAAAAATGCTTTTTTTAAACACGGAAAACTCTGCCATTTTGTGGATAAAAAACCCCTTAATTGAAAAAATATCTCGAAAACTCAAAGCAGGGGTTAGGTATGTTTTACATAGAATATTTATGGTAAATTTAAAATAAATAGGTTAAGTAGTTTTTGAATGGCAGTTAACACCGCAAATCGTGTTTTTACGGAGATGTTCTGCAAAAATCTTCGTCATCGAGTCGCTTGTCGATATTTTGGCATGGAAAAATTACAGAATGTTATTGAAATGATACGTTATAATGTACAAAAATTTGATGAATTCACACCACCCAAATATCTAAAAAAAATCTCAAAAAGGCGCGTGCCGAAATTCTATTCCGCGACAGTGGATCATCTTCTGTGATGCCTGATAATGTCTGAGGGCCACGTCCACGCGATGATCCAACAGGTATTGACGAATGGCTTGCGAATTAATTGCAGATGATAAGGCCGTCATATTTGTTCTTTTAGTAATCAGTAAGTGTTTTTCACTTGGGTAATTTCGTAGAAAAAGTTTCTGATGAATTTCGGTGATAGATCAAGCAGTCGTACCTCGACTGTGTTCGCTTCGGAATTCAATGAAATGTTGTTATGAAAAATATCTTGTTTTGTTAAGCCGTTATTGCTGAATCCTATCAGTTCTAGCGCGCACAAGAGGATTTGAAAAACACAATTGAAAGAGGAGAATTAGCCTTAAGTCTGAAATACCGCCAATAAACAGTTGAAACACATTTAATTCTATCACTGTATATCTGAGGTCGTCATACTAGATTTCCTATAGAATGTTCCAGACAACTAACGAATTATTTAATAACTATAAATTATTTGCTAAGCAGTCTTTGGGTTATTGAAACAACTTCTGATTATTCCAACGTTTAGATGCAGGACCCGCATCGTCTGTGAGGGGAAAATCTACTTGGTCATTCCTAGATTAAGAGGCTTTTATAAACCTAATGTTTTTAGACATGAAGCATGTTGGTGGTACATGGGTATTCTGTCTCTCTGATCCTATTAAGAATAGACAACCCTGCTCAGAAACCGTTGAGAAAAAGCTCATCTACGAAACTAAACTCCAACACAATGTCTTCAGTGCAAATACCTGAATCAAATTTCAGGCAATAAATATATCTGCGTCATATATCTCCAAATCAACAGCCAGTACCATCAGTGCGGAAGCTATTACATAAGACGAAATGTTTACACTCGTGACCGGTAAGAGTTAATAAGCAAGGATCACGAATATCAAGGCAGTCGGCAGGGTCATGACATGAACGCAGTTGGCGAGGAAATGAAAATATTTCCCCACCGCATAGAAAATATACAACAATTATTAATTTTTTGCATCATGTAGATACGTAACAGAGGCTTCATATGACTAACGCATTGAGCCATGTCAAATAAACGAATTATATAAAAACATGTTTTAATCCACTTAGTGATTTAATTGTTCCTTTCTCATTTAACCAAACTATAATTAAAAGGCTGGTTATGTTCAATATAATTGTGGAAATGTCTGTTACATTCTTAGTACACTTTGTATCTATATACAAGCACTAAACAGCCACGAACCTGATGAGCTACATGTCGACACTTAAGCATTTTTTTACACCCCCCCTAGTGATTCCTCGCACAGAGAGTCCTCTGGTATTGGAAACAACAATAATAAAGACAACAAAACAAAAAAAGAGAAGGTATAAACTACAACAAAAAATAAACAAAGTGAAATCCCAGTTGGAATCGAGTTTCTTTAAAGAGATTCACAAAGCTAATTTGAATTTTAAATCTAAATTCTATAATTATAACTAAGTGATAAAGTTTGTGGTTACGAAAAAGCCGAAAATTAAGCTAAATACTATAAAAAGAATGAAAAGTAGGAAAAAATACAAGGAGCCAGAAACACCAACACGCTTTGATTGTTGACACACTTACAAGATATATTCATTTACGTTTCGTATCATATACTGCTGAAGCTTGCTTTTAAATAGGATGTTGTTTATTACGGCTTTAAAGACAACAGGAAGTGCATTGAATTTGGCTCTCTAATACACCCAAAAATTTTCATTTTTTCTTCTTTTTTATGAAGAAAAGTATGTAATTTTTTTTCTCATTTCAAAACCACATAAAAAGAAAATAGGGACTTTATTTATTTAAGATATGCAACGGTTCAATATGGAGACCATATTGTGCATAGCTTATGGAGAATTTGCCTAACTTTTTTGATTTGAATTTGAACTGAGTGATTTTAAGTTTTTTCCACTAATTATTTTGTAAATTTGCTACCTACAGTAAGGTTGAAAAAATCGCTGAAGATGATTATTTTTTGGGTGTATTAAGGGTCCATCATTGAGAAAGAATAACCTCCACAATTAACTTTTATAATGCATATCAATTGGTATTGATGTGATATTCATATTTTTATGTAAAATAATAGGTGTTTTTTTATTTTAAAGGTTTTTTTCGGCAAAAATTCCAAAATAACTCAACTTTCGAGACTTTTGACCATGGTGCTGATTATTACAAACTAAGTTTGCATGACATAAGTTTAAATAAATAATACTTAACTCAATAAACAACAATTACAATTACTACACTATTTTTCGATTCATTTTTTTCGACATAAAACATTATCAATTAACTGAAATTATGGAAAATGCGACTGGTTCCGGTTTTAATTCTAATGCAAGAAAAGGCTTAAATATCCTGTTTTGATAATATTATCAAAATTCTATTAATGTTAGGTTATCCCATGAAACAATTTTTTGACCATTTAAACAAGCAGTCTACCTTCTCATCTCATACAGACCAGGAGCAAAAAACACATATCGCTGGTGCACGGCAAAGCAAATAAACAAATCCGAATAGTGATTGTTATTCCTAATTTGGAAACATTCGCCGGGCTTTGCGAACCGATGACCATTTAGTAAGGTCAACTTTCCTTATAGCGGCACCAGGCGAAATAGGTGGCAGGGGATTTCAACGAGGATTGACGAGATAAGTGTTGCAACGGTAAGTATTTTCATACACCTTTTATTATACTTCTCCGTAGTGCAGCTTTATTACTCTGTAGCTCAACTAGAACTTTGGAAAAATTGTCACCTTGCCACAAATGCCATAATTTCGAAAAGTAGCTCCGAAAAAGCGAGTGTGTTCCGCCTCTGCAAAAATCCAAAAAATTCAGTAATCAAAGATGTTAGCAATAAAAGCCAAACCGGAGTGCCAACAGGCACATCAGGATCGATGCCAGTAACGTCCTGATTACGGCTTACTGGCCATGGTGAACGTCAACGGGCTAGACACGGATCACGAATTGGACGATGGCTTTGCACTGACAAAAGTGCTGTTCTACTCCCCTACTCCCTCAGTAAGAAAGGATGACACCGACTTAAAATGGCTAGTAAACTAACAGCACGACTGCCTCCGCCCCTTCTAAACCTTGGCGGGTCTATAGGTACGTTTAAAAGTCGTCACCATTTAGTTGGCGTTACTAGGTTTGGATGGACCATTTCCGCTTTGGCTCTGAACACTACTCCCCATGAAAGATAATGTCAACCGTAACATGACCGCACTGCTCGCATAGATAACAATGGGATCACAAGAGGTGACTACCCGGAGTTGAGACTCAATAAAATAGAGAAAAAAAACATGAAACTTACAAATACAAGGCAGGCGCGGCGAATCAGTTCCCCAGAGGTGTTTTGGTAAAGTCACCACCACCAGCAGCAGCGGAAGTTATTCAGCAAGAGTAGAATGAGGAGAAGCAGCAGAGCAATAACAGCCGGAGCAGAGTGAGGTGAGTCCAAAAGTAGTGGCAGCGAAGGGCTTGATGGAGGAACTCCACAAGTTTGTGAACGTGAAAAACAATTTCCATAAGGACATTAAGGAGTATGACACGGCAACAGCAGTGGCGTCGGAAAAGACTACTAACAACTTCCTAGCCCCTCGAAGCAGGAGAAGGAGAAGTTGGTTGAAGTGGAGAACACGTAACTTTCCATGACTCCAACAAGAGGAAAGAACCTCGGCAGGAGCCGGAAAGCCAGGCGGGCCCAAGAGGCTGACGCGCTATGATGCTCTCATTGCCAAAGGGAAGGACGCCAGTCAACTGGGAGAAACCTAGAGGACCGTTGTAGGTCGGAAAAAGAAACACTGGAAACAGAGAAAGCAGAAGGAAGAGTGAACAGGGGAGCAGAAGATAAGAAAAAAGCCTTCGGCTCGTCAGAAGGCACCAAAGAGAGAAGCAGCGCTCGTCAAAGCCAATGACGCGACGACTTATGTAGCGCTGCTCAAGAAGGTCAGAGAGGACCCGGAGCTGAGGGATTTGGGGGAAAACGTGGTAAGAATCTGACGTACCCAGAAAAGCGAGTCACTCTTCGAGTTGAAAAACGATCCCACGATTAGCACCTCGACCTTTCCGGAGACTATTACCAAATCAATGGGTGAAAAGGCAGAAATTAAACCCGGAGATGGCGATTGCGTTCAAGGACTTAGATGAGATTACGACGAATGACGAGCTGAGAGGTGCACTGTAGTAGCAGTGTAACCTGGACGATCACATAACGATCCCATTGAAGAAGAGATACGGAGGAACTCAGACAGCGATGATTTTTTTACCAGTAACCGCTGCGGACAAGACGCTAGAGGTAGGCAAAGTTGCGGTTGGGAGTTCAAGATGCCCATTGAGAACCACCCCACGAGTGAATAAACAATCGGAGAAATGCGTCAAGTGTTTGTGCTTTGATTTGGCAGAAACTTCCAAAGGCCCGAAATGCTTGCTTTGCACTCCAGCGTACGGAAACGACCATCAAACGGGTGGCTTTAAATGCCCTGACTACATGAAGGGGACTGCAGACCAACGGTAACGGTAACTTCGACAAATCTGAATCACTGTGACACCGCACAGAGACTGCTGTGACAGTCTACGACATAAAATATATGTGACGTCGCTTTAGTTGCAGAGACGTATCAAGTCCCCCTGATAACGGTAACTAGTTAGTGGTTAGATCGGGAATGGTTGTGATACAACCTATGGGCAGTTTCCCCATTCACGAAGTGGTGGAACGCTCATACGAGGGCTTCGTGATCACCAAAATCAACGACGCGCCTTCGTGTGTAGCTGTTACACTCCTCCACGGTGGACAGTTGAACTGTTCAGCGTAATGCTGGAACAGTCAACCGCGCACTTGATCGGTCGAAAGCCGGTAGTCATTGGTAGTGACTTCAACGCCTAGGCTGTGGAGTTGAGCAGTAGAGTAACCGTCGCAAGAGAGTATATTATGCAGGAAGCTCTAGTGAAGTTTACCGTACAATTGTGCAAAGAAGGTTCCGTTAGCTCATTCCGGAGAGAGGGGAGGGAGTCAATCATCCACGTCACATTCTGTAGCTCTTCGCTGACGGCGAATGTATATTCCAGGAGTATACGCATAGCGACCACCACACGATTCGCTATCGTATCGGCCAACGGAATCCTGCTGCAGTACGTAGAAGGACGACCGGCGAGCGAAAGTGGAAGGCGAAGGCCTTCAATAAAAACTTCTTCGTTGAGGCATTTCGGCTGGACCGAGAACCGTGGATGTGGCTGTTCTAACAAGAAGGATTGCTACGACTTGGAACGCCACAATGCCGCGAAACCTGAAGCAATGCAATAGAGAAGGCATCCAGCTTATTGGTGGAACGAGGGCTCAGAGAGCAGTATCGGAGCCAGATCGAGAAGAGCACAAGGCAGCGTTTCGGGAAGCTAGGGCCGCTTTAAAACGGAAGATGAAGCTTAGCAAGTCAAATTATCACAAGAAGTTGTGCCGATAAGTAGACGCTAATCCCTTGAACGACGCGTACCGAGTCATGATGGCGAAAATGGTGGGCCGGTCGACGCCAACCGAAATTTGCACGGGTAAACTGAAGATAATCTTCCCGAAGCACGATTCAGTTTTCTGGCCACCGACACCGAACGGCGAAGAAGAAGAAGCAAACACGAACGATTGGCAAATGATTAACGATAAACTTGCAGAAACATTGAAGCGACTAAAACTAAAGAAAGCCCCCTGTCCGGATGGAATACCAAACGTTGTGCTAAAATCTGCGATCCTGGCCTACCCGGACATGTTCAGGATGGTGCTGCAGAAGTGTCTAGATGAAGGCAACTTCCCCGAAATGTGGAAGGTACAGAAGCTGCCAAAGCCAACGGAAAATCTTGCCTCGTATAGGTCTATATGTTTGCTGGATACACTAGGAAAGCTCCTGGAAAGAATCATCCTTAACGGACTAACGAACTGTAGGGAGGGCATGCGCGGACAGTTCAAAATGCAGTTCGGATTCCGCAAAGGAGCATCGACAGTGGATGCAATTCGGACAGTGCTCGAGAGCGCGAAGAAGACCTCCAAATGGAGGCGACAAGGAGATCGATACTGCGCTGTGGTTACGATTGACTTGAAGAATGCCTTTAACTGGTCCAGCTGGGGAGCCATCTGCTTCTGAGAGCGCTGGTGAGAATGGGGGTCTCCGACTATCTATGCGATATCCCGTAAAGTTATTTCCAAAACAGAGTGCTGCTGTACGAGATGAACGAAGGGCAGAAGTCAATGCGAGTGACAGCGGGCGTTCCTCAGGGCTCCATTCTCGGTCCAACTCTCTGGAACGAGACTTCCGATGGGGTCTTGACACTGCAGCTGCCCAAGAACGTGAAAATTGTGAGTTTCGCGAACGATGTGTCACTAACGGTGATGGGGAGACACTTAAAGAAATGGAGACGTCGGTGACGGAGACAATAGACGCGATCGAGAGCTGGATGAACGGGGTCAGGATGCTGATAGCTCACCACAAGACGGAGGTGTTGTTGGTCAGCAACTGCAAAGTGATTCAACGGATGCAGATAGACGTCGGTCAGCACGTGATTTCATCGAATGTCCCATACGGAGAATGTAAAGAGGACTAACCGACGCTTCTCAAACATGTTGACGTGGGTCAATAGAAAGCACGGAGAGATGAGCTTCCACCTGACACAGCTCCTATCGACCAAAACTGTTGTACCAGAAGTGTGAGAGCGTCGAATGTCCGAGGTTCGAAGCGACACGCAGGGAGATGCTTGAAACGGGCATCAAAACAAATAATGTCGTCTACAGAATGACAAGCCACGAGAACATATGGAACGCGGTCAACAGAGCGGTCACGCAGATCATGACAGTCTTAAAGCGGAAATGATGTGAGGAACAGCGAGCAACGGTTTCAAGAGAGCAATCACCACCGGGGAACTCTCCATCGGAGTAGGATAGATTCTCCGCCGAGAATTAGTTGAGTAGACAGAACAACGGGTATGGATCGTCGGGCGCCAGCGAACCGGACGCCACACTCCACCCCGAATCGCCATACCGACCACGGCACCCTCCCGGTTGGCCCGAGAGAAATATAGCGAACACCAAAGAAGACGCGGTATTAGGAGTACTTCTTTCGCCGGGGAACTCTCAGTCGGTGTAAGCACCGTCTGGGACTAGACGGAATACAGACACCACAAGTCGCGGGTCGTCGGGACACCAGCGAATCGGATGCTCTGCTCCACCGGAATCACCGTGCTGACCTCGGCACCTAGCTGATTGGCACCGTTTCGGAAGAACTTCTCTCGCTGGGAAATTCTCCGTCGGTTCATTGTCGAAGACTAGACCGTGTAGTTCGCGAACAAGAAGCCGAAGGGCTCAGTAAATTGGACAGGCTGAAGTCCAGATTGTCCTCTGACGGCACCAGTGGTTGAGTGGCAAGCGTGACCACCATCCATTCCAATTGGTCTGGGTTCAATTCCAGCCGAGGTCATTGAGATTTTTCTGAGGTGAAAAAATCTGTGGTCACGTCATCCTTCGAAAGGGAAGTAAAGCCATTGGTCCCCAGTCCAACAGTTGATGGATCGATATTTAGTCCAGATAGTAGAGTCACCTCTCTGGCGTCGGTAAAGAAGAAGTAGAATCCAACTTCTATACTTACTATCAAATATCCTCCTCCCGTGATACTTGTGGAGTGCACAGTAGTATATCCGGCCTCTAGCAAAAGCAAGCATCGGACCAACCATTCCTTCCCTTTCCTTCCGCGATCTACGTTCGGGCCTGACCAGGAGTTGTATAATGAAAGATGTTTCGCTACTCCCAAGCATGATTATCTACTGATTCCCTATGCAACTTCAGCTAGTCCAGATTGATTATGGAGTAGCAGCAAGGGGGGATCGCACCAGCTCAAGCTTAAGCTCAGTCTGAAGTCCAGATTGTCCTTGTAGCGGAAGAGCACTAATTCAGCTAGTTTTCCTCGAGCCCTACAGAAATTGCGACGTCAGATAGATGGTCGAAAACTGGTACTGTGTCGAGGAGGGGTGCTGTAACCCTATTGAAGGAACTAACTAGCAAGTAGTTGGATGTGCTATGCCCTCCCCGAAGTATTGCCGTAAGGTAGTGTCGGGGAAAATTCAGGTTCCGTGCAAAGGTAGTTGTTTTAGTGGATCGGGTTGCTACCCAAACCCATTCCCAGAGTTGTTGGTTTTTGTATTTTTAGAAAGGCTAAAACTTTTGATCCGTGAAAACAAAATAATTATTTTTGAGCCAACAACAAGCAGTAAAGTGAATTATAAATAAATTTGAATATCCAAAAAGGCATTCGGAGAACTATAAATTCACGACTAATTATTTTTGAGCCACTCTAATGAGTGATAATAGTATTCTTCTAAAACAATTTTGAAAATTGGAAAAGATTCACAAAAAAATTGGAAAAAATTCACAAAAATATAAAAAGAAGAAACGTTTTCCTTTTATTTCTACAAGGAATTCTTTTATATTTTTAATTTCGGCATTCCACCTAGACGTTCAAAGAGAAATAAAGTATTCTTAGTTATAATATGTTAAACGAATTCAGCGTATCATTATCACATAAAAAACATCATATTAGAACAGAAACGATAAAGTTTTGACTTTCACCTTTTCTAAAGCTATCCATTGAGTGTTGGGTTCTATGTGTGGTGCACAAAAACAAGCATTATGTTCCGACTGAATTATTCTGACGTAATTCTTTCACATGTTCCTCATTCTACGGATATGATCCCGTATAATAATGTCTGTTTCGGAATTGTGTGAAGATATAGTTTGCTGATAAGCTCTTTTACTCAAATGATGAAGCCTTAACCAAACAACTGGCATATTTTAAAGGTACTATAAAAAGCATCAAAATGATCCATCGCTATAATCACGGTATCGCGCTACAAACGACTATGTAGGAAAATATTCGCGAATTTTTTAATGTGATTTTAGACCCAAGCTATATTTTTCACTCAATATTCTCAACATTATCAATAAACGAACAATTCACACGACAAACACTCTCAATCCTACTTTTATGCTTGAAATATGTAGCAGGTTTTTGACGTAGGACTACGTATTTGTTTTCGATATGGGGGTGCACTTTGCAAATTCTACAAAAATTGTATGCAACAAAAAGTGGTCCAATTTAAAACGCATATAATTCAGCCATCTCACGATAAATTTTCAAATTATTTGTGCATATCGCCACGAAATACTTCTAAGAATAGATACCAATAGACAAACCCAAAGATTTTTGATATCATGGCATTAAAAATTTAAATAATGTACACCCTAGTCAAAATATCGCGCATTTACGCACAGAAGATAGCGCTTCCCAAGTCCGGAACAACAGATTTGTGTACCTAGCGCGCTACGCTTCTATGAATGACGTCATCATCGACTATTCATAGAACGGATTTGGCCAGACAAGCTCAGTTGCCTATTGAACGACAGGCGGAGCAGATCACTGAGCTGTGTGTTTTCACAGTCAGTATAGCTGAGTTAGAAGTCCGTTACACTGGCTGTCGGAGGTACGCTACCCAGTGCCGTCCAACACGCGACTGAGCTTGTCCGTTCAAACACTATGCTTTTTTTGTGTTGTGCTCGTTTCCAGCACACTGTTATGTACAATCTCGAACACCATTATTCGTACATAAAATCGCTTGTACATTCGAGCTCCATTTGCAAACACGGTTAACATAGTGTCGTCGTACTAGTTGTCTCTTTCGCTCTACCCATCATCATCTGCGTTGACTCATTTTGCTTTGTGCGCTTGGGTTCAATGTTTGAGGCGAATGTGTAGGTAGGTATATCAAATTTGTTAGGAGGGTTATCGTATTCACAGATTTTTCTGTAACGTCATAGATTTTTTTTACAATTTTTGATCACAGATTCTTTTTTAAAGATGGCTGATTTTTGGCATTTTGATAAAAATTTCACAGATTTTTGGAAATATTGTGATTTTTCGAAAATTTATCACAGATTTTCACAGGTTTTTTTTCCTTTTTCAGTTATTACAGATGGTAAGAAGATATTTTTGATCGACTTGCAGTCACGCATTTAACCCTTTCATGTCCAACTTTTTTCTAGTGCATGTATGGTCTCAAATCCATTTTTCTTCAAAACGGTGGCGTCAAGAAACACAAAAACCTTTTGTCATAAAGATAAGGCGCTTCCCTCGCAGTGCTAGAAGCTGCTCAATTTTTACGATACAATGCTCAATACAATTCTCCTAGAATATCTAAGCTTGTTCAATTGCGTAATAAACGTTGACGAATGCAGTCTAAATTGATGAATTTAATCAGTTTTCGATAATATTGCAAAATAACAAAGATATAGGAAAATTCCACTTTCCGTCGTCAAAGTAAGCTGTTCCTGGCAGCACTGTTCCATCGAAATCCACTCAGATTGATTACAATAGCTTCAGTACTAGAGTCGATTCTTAAAACTGTTAAAGTTCAAATGAAAAGTTATAGTCACATTTAATTGCCTTACTTGTATTTGTGAGCAAATCTTGCCTAAATCAGCTGGTGAGTGTTTAAAAACGTTGTTGTTTATAAATAACATGGACAGGTGTTCACGCAAATACCTCAAGAATCAACCAAACGTAGCTTGGCTGGGAACATGTCTAGAAAATCGTAAATGCAGACAACTTAAATTTCTCTTATTCAATCAATAAACTATTTCAAAAAAATCGAATTTGGAAATTCACTACACATCACATTCCCAGATTAACTTAATGTAAGATAACAATTTCTATTTCATTTCATCACATCTTACTGGCTTAAACATATTAATTAGCACCTTTTTCAACATCTAGTCGGGTAAGTACTGCCCCCAGTAAGTGAACTACCTCGATAACACGCTTTACAAGTGTTTCTTTTCGACCTCACCCAAGGGGCACAAATTAACACGCCAAGTTGAGCTGTAAATTGGACAAAACAGAAAAAATGCCTAACTTTCTCACCTGACTTTAATTTGTGTCACTTTGGTCCCAAAGTTTCCATTATTTTTCTCACACTTCCTACCTTCTCCCAGCGCCTTCCCGTTCCACCAACCGAGAAAAAGTTCGGCTAATATCATGTAAACATGCCGCCGTCGTGTTCCGTTTTGTATTTCACAAAAACCCCATCATTAACACGATGAAAATATGGGGAATGGATCCGAACGAAAGAGGTCGAAGAAAAAAAGGTCATCCCCATGTTTTATTATTAAATAATCATAAAGTTTTCCGTATGTTCGCATCCTGTTTCAGTTTCGATAGAAAGAAATGCCGGATCACGGCAAAGTTTTTCCCGTTACCGATTTCTTTCCCTCTTTTCAGTAAAAGAGTTAACCGAGAGGTGGGAGGATAATTTCCCACGGCACCCATAGAATGGATCGTTTATTCTTTCGCGAGATTTCGGGAAGCATCTCTTTGTCACAAACCAAGAAGCGGCAGCTGGGTCCATCTCCATTTGCCATTAGTGGTCGCATCGCGGTGCAACTCGATTTCCCCTGCTGATGCATAATATATAAACCGAAATGAATGTTTGATCGACTTTCCCACTGAACTCGGAAAGAAACGAGAACCGCGCCCGGCTCCCTTGTGGCATATAAATTCTATCGAAATCTTTTTATGATGAAGTTTTATCGCCTTCCTGGCGCGACCATTGTTTTCCTGTTGCTGCCCAGCTTAGAAATAATCTTTTAATTTACAATCAATCTTTCCACTCCCCCCGCTCAGCCGCAACCAAATTGAATCACCGGGTTTAATGTGACTGCTCTTTTCCTTCCGCCGAACAAATCAACCCGGCAACTGGCACGAAAAATTGGCCCACTACTACTCCTCCGCCGGTCGACGGGCCAGGAAACATGGAAAGGAAGTCGGTATAATTTCCTAACAATCATTCAAGATTACAACCAGTCAGCACTGCTCCCGTGTAGGACGTACTACCTAGTACTGCCGGTGCAGGTGAAAGTCTTCAAGCTCAGCCGGAAACATATTTTCCTTTATCAGCGAGCTTTATCATAACACGGACGCTCCTTCGTTACCCGATCGGGGGAAACCTGGGGCGGGATGGAACCGTTCCGTCGTTCGTAACTTTCTTCATTTAGCATTGCAAAAACGAAGAAACAAGTCCAAAGCGATGCATGTCAAATTTAGTTTGATGACTTTTTTCGTGCTTCCTTTGAAGTTGGAGCCCTTTTTTACTGGCGCTTGATGGATGGATGGATGAGTGACGGATGGCTCTTTGGCCTAGTTGGCACCTTCTTTTGTTGGCTTTACACCGTTAAAAACGAGTTCCGCCACCGACGACGTCCGCTCCTTCGTATCGACGCAGTGGTGCCGTTTTAATTGGTGTGATCAGGCGGAAGGAAAAGCTGCCTGTGTGGATAATAAGCGAGTATAGGTGGTTGAGCCAGCTTGATTGCTCTATTTCGCAGCTGGATCTTTTGCTGGTACCTAATTAGGAGATGGGAGGAGAGATTACATCGTTATTGCTCCTTGTCTTGCGAAGTGGAAAAAGTGAGCCGGATATTTGGATTACCGGTAGGAGATTTTTCACGGTCTGGGCCCAATTTGTGCCCATGCAACAGCAGTTCGAGATATTGATCGTTAATCAAACCGAATTGTTTTGCATGGCTCTTGCTTTCTTACGGACTAATTTCTGTTTAAAACGAATGATGCAATTTGACTGGAAAGGGTTAGAAAAGGAGCTCGTTTTAAGATGAAAAGTTTGGTATGGCTTAGCAAGCCAATACAAGATGCACTAGGCTATATTTCTCCTTAGGGAATAAAATTTTGGGTAAAAACTAATTTTTCTCCACTTAGGAGAAAATTATTTAAACCACATTTACGCGTTGAGGAGACAAAACCAATAACTAAATTGGTTACAGATTTTGCATTTTGACTTCCTCTCATCAGAATCCGACACTAACTTAGTGACATGTTGTTTTGAATCAAATACTGTTGGAACTACTTCAGATGTTGATTCAAGCTATTCTCAACTCAAATTCGAAAGTGTTCACGACGCTACCCGCGTTACGGTTGGTATGGCCAAACGGGTAGCGCGGTCTTCTAACGCCCTTGGCGAATTGTCAGTTCTGCACCCCATTGGTGCTTACATTATATTTCTTTTTCGTTTCGACTTTCGAAGAATAATGTGACGTTCACATGGTAATAGCACACTTATCAAAAGTAGGATCGTAGCGCACATCCAGATTACAGTACTCTTTTGAGGCGCTCGGTAACCAGCACGCTAAGAGTCTGCGCGGGTGAAATGGAATTATTAAAATTGCGTCATTTGCCTACGCTAGCATTGTCAGCGACTATGTCATGGTGAAGTTAAATGTCTGTGAGACAATTTAACCGGCAAGTGATGTATATTAATTGTCACTGAAGATGGACTTTATTTTTATAGAATGAAAAATTTCTGTAAAAAGTGAATACAAAACAAGTAATATAAATATCCAGTGACACAAACTAGATGAGCAAAGCGTAAAAATTCAGAAACTAATATTTAGAAAAAAAATTAATTGTAACGCGGGAAACCGCAATTTCCCAGCCTGTTTGGGGCAAATTTTCAAACAGAAACTCACTGCAGATTTTTCTGTAATATCATTACAGTACTTAAAGCGACGGACGGAGCATTTCTTCAGTCGAGACTACGTTCAGATACCTCTTCCATAAAAAAAACAAAGAATTTATTTGAATATTTGTTCCTTCATCAATCATAATATTCAATTCCTATGGATGTAGATACTGAAAAACTCGATTTTCCAAAGATTCGGTGGAAGCTCGTTCGTATTTGACTGTCACTCATTTTATGTAACCGCAAATCATAAATTGTAGAAGCGTGAAACCAAGTTTTCAAAGCAACAGACGGAGCATCTATTGAGGAGACGAAATATCAAGACCAGTATACTGAGGAGACAATTTTTAGGGCCTGTGAGCTGATTAATGTGCGTCACGATATTCCGGTTATGTCCCACAAATTCCCCACTCTTCTTTTACCACAAAAGAATTAAAAAAAGATGCATTCATGATCTGTTGTTAAAGACCCATTCTTTTTGACCCATTACTTTTGACATTACCCCATTCTTTTTGATATTTGCTAAACAAATCGTTAGCATCCATACATCCTTAAAGTTTATTACACTTTTGCTTTACTATCCCCTGACTCATTTTTCAATATCTTATATCTCCTGTAATTACTGTCGCTTCCATAGTATTCTTCAAGTTTTTATTTTGCGCCAAAGTGAGGTAAAATGGAATCATTGATCTCATACCTACCACATCTAAAGATTTCAAAAGCCAGCCATAACAAATATCTCAAAAGATCGTCCAAATAAGCTCAGAATTTTAATATCCTCTCTAAAGTAAGCAAATCACGTTATTGGCGACAAGTATTCAATGAAGGACTACCGAGTGTGCATTCCCGTCCACAAAGTTGAGATAGATGGTGTGGTCACCGAGTCGAGTTTGCCATGCTTGCATCTACTGGAGATAGGAGTTGGCTGTTTAGAGGACCCCTTGCTTCAGTGAGCTAAGACTTTGATTGTTAATCGCATGCCCCTTCAAACTCATATTTGTGCGTCGCAAATAGACCATTGTAGCAATTAAACATGGTATAGCAACCGCGCACAGATTGGTTAGGATGACTCTTGCATTGGGAATGCTGAATTGTGCACTTTTATTGTGGGCAGAGTTCACATGACAACAGTGCGACTCTGACGATCCCCTTGTCGGGACATCTGTTACTGTTCCTAAAATCAGACGGGATTCCTTGTAAATTTTCTCTTGACAGGCTACCAAATATAATTGTGTCGTTCACTGGTGTCTGTTGGCCCTCCAGTGGTCGCGTCAATGTTAATGTTTGGATCGCTTCGAACTTTAGGAGTTTTGCTAGAGCTACACAGCAATGTGTGCGATTTAACCCTGAGACTCCGGCTTTTGGAAGCGATTGCTGGGCCTCCGGAATCTCGTTACCGTTGTCAATAATGTTGATATGGTGTTCGTGATGCGATGTTCTTCGTGGATTCTTCAACTTATGCATTACAAGTAAAACCCACCGTCTTTTATATTTGCTTCTTCGCTAATGGTCCTGGCTGTTGGTTTGGAGATACTGATCGACATTTTTGCTGTTGCCGTTATTGCATGAATCAGAAATAGAAATCAGAAGAATATATTGGCTCGTTTGGCTCACCATGTCAATCGGAGAATTGTTCCTTGTCATATCGTCTCTTAACTTTGACGTTGGGAAGGGAGAGGGAAACGAAAGAAAAAGGTTAGGGGATAGAAAATGACAACACCTTGAAAAAGGCCACCAAAAACGGCCGAAACGTCGGGCAATCTAAAATTAAATCGTTTGCCTAGAGTATTAAGACTGAGAAAGCCGTTAAATACCTGTCAATATCATCACAACACAAAACAGTAAACAGCTCGGACTCTTTACTCCCGAATTAATGATGAACCTTACTGATAAAGCCTGTAGCTCTTTACAACACTGAGTTAGGAACAATTAACTCCCTGTACTTCCTTCATGTTTGTATAAAAAAACCAAAAATCCGGATACGCAACTGAATTACTGCATGGCAATTACATATCGAAGAATATGATGTTCCATAATTTTAATAAAAAAATATCATAAGAATAATACTCATCATGCTGATTAGTAGCCATGTGGTAATTAAGTTTGCAATGTAGAGTCAGCCTTGATTAGAATACTATAATTGTGCTTGAAAATGCAACAAATTCTTTGATATTTTCGCCAATGATTGGCATGTTTTATTCGAGCAAAAGTCCTATACAGTGAAGACCCGTTTTTATCAGCCCTTTGGCGAACAGGGACATTGATAAAATAGGGACATATATTTTTCTGTCTTTTTAATAAACCGAAGCTCTTAAAATATTCTTCTTTGGTCCTTAGATATAGCCTCGAAACCTTTTCTGATTATTTACTTACTTAAGTTCCCGCAAAATTAATAAAAAAAAAAATTTATTGCTGCATTTTTCGGATCGCTAAGATAAGAAATATAGGAAAGGAAGGCCCAAGAAAGGATTTACTCGAATTAAATTTGGTTCGTCTGCTAGAGCCCATCAAACTACCAACTATCAAATTTCATATGAAGCTGCTAAAATAGGGTCAAAAAGCTGATAAAATCGTGGGTAGATAAAATCGAGTCTCCATTGTAATTATAACTACTTGAAAAGAACTCGGGAGCTGTCGCCCGCAATGGCTCTGTGCAGCCTGGAAAGCGTGTGTCAAAAAGACAATTGAGTACATCATCCTCGTCAAATGAGTATTCACATAACGTTTTGAGATTAGCAATTTCGGAACTCCACCACAGGGTTCCTCTAGAAGCACGCATAACTCGAAGCGAACAACCCTCTTGTATGCTGCTACTATAAGTGAGTATGTTATATCCACGACCGCATCCACGTCACTTGGAGCTTCAATCATTGCAAAACCCATATCACCTAGTCGCCAAGTCCTCGTCGAAGAGCTACCAGTTCGTAGCTTTGGGATTCTGATATAACCAGGGAGACGTTTAAATGACCAAATCAGAAGCATTTATGATCAGATAACGACAGTTCGAACGCGTTCGGATGAACCAAATTGTCAATCCATGCGCAATACTGTCAGAGCAAAGATCTAACACCTTAGCAATGCCAGACCGTGCAAATGTTGGGAAATTTCCTACATTAGGTATGTGAAGATTTTTACTGCTTAACCCTCTGCTGCCCAACCCCACCTTTTGGCGGGTCACGGGAAAATCGCTATAGAATATTCAAAACATGATTGTTGAATTTTGAAATCATTTTTTTTTAATACATTCAACATTAAAAGTTGAAAATTTGAGGAAAATTAGAAAAAAAAACTAACTGTGTAATTTAGTTAAAAAATGTCAATGTTTTTTACATTTTTGGAGAAAAGAAAAAAAAATATTTTTAAGTTGCTAACTCCTCTGAAGCTCTGAAATTATGTTGTGAATGATGCAGAAATAAAAGTTATTAGCAATAAAATCTTGACTCGTGAAATGGCCATGTTGGACATTTTTTATAGTTAAATGACAAGTCTGTAGTTTCCATGAGCTGGTAATATATTTTTCGACTTTCTCATTACAAAAACAATCTACAATAGCTTTTTTAGGCAAAACAATAATTTGGACAGCAGAGGGTTAAGTATTCCTTCACTTCAGTGTCTCCAAAGTTGATACCTGCCCCAAATTATGTGGCGGACATTTGGATCGATTATAAGTGGAAACCCATTACTGCCACAGTATGATACAACCCTTTTGAAATCATCAGAAGGTTGTGCGGCAAAAATACCGAACAATAAACTAATTTCCTGTTTATGTTATCAACAGTTATATTAACTGTGATGGCACAAATATATCGAGTTGTGAGGTCGGATACAAGATATGCGTCCTTAGCGCTATTCGCAAGTATGCATGCACGCGGCATTTCACGTAGATTAATCATACCATTTTTGTCGAAAGTTACACGGACGGAACCAAAGCTATGTAAGCTTTCTTTCCTGTACATGTCGGGATAGATGCATAGTTCCAAGCATATTTTAGTCCCGCCAGCCATCTAGTCCTCGGCATGAAGATACAACTTCACTTATGGACTCTCGTTTTCAGTCACTTCTTACGACATGCGAGTAGGAACCCAATGGATCGATTCTTAGCTGAGTTAGCTCAACCCGATGGATGCCATACGGCCTGTAGGCTGGTTTTGTCCGGAGAAATATAATAGGCTGTTATAAACTTCCTAATGGTGCTGGCTGTTGATTTAGGGATAAGGAGCGTAGTTTTTGCTGTTGTCGTTATTGTCTGAACCGCAACCACGAATTTGTTCACTGTTTTGGTTCATATGATGGTATTACTGACTTTGCGTCGTATTGGATGGTCGTGTTTTTAGCGATTCCCGTGCATGGTTTATGGTAATGTACAGTCTGATCACAGAACGGTTACGTATAAATATGTCTGAGATGTGTGTCGTACTGGCTTTGGTTGTTGAAAACAGACTTATTGCTTTTTGATTACTCTCTGATGTTTCTTGGCGCACGCCTACAGGTTCATAACCAATCATGAAAGGCGACTGGTTGCAACATTAAGTTACTCTCGACAATATTGTTTTAGAGCCAATTCAATTCTTAAATTGAATTAGTTAGTAAAAAAAAGTGTTCGCTATTTGAGATTTAGTTCGTAAAAAAGTCTCTTAACATTTTTTTAGAATTTCGTTTTGTAAAAACCTTTCACAAAATTGAATGACTGTATAACTTAAAAGTTATCTTACCAAATATGTAGGTTATGCTATGGTTATATTTACGAATGTTCCAGATATTCCAAGAACTCCATGGAGTAAAAGTCGCAAGATTTACAAGCGTAACCAGTAATCTTTTAGTAGTTTATGAATGCGGTACTCATAGGGGATAATAATATGAACTTGATTGATTTTTATGGTCATCCAATATCTTTCTGAAATACTGAAATTAATATAAATTAAGCGTAATAAATAGCATATTGATGTTATATTGCATTTATATGTTTATAGAGGTTCCCATGTGGGTTCGTATCTCAACCCCGCACATAGGGTTAGAGATTTTTCTAAACAGATTTTTCTAACCCGAAAACAGACCCTAAGGAAAAAAAACTCTATAAACGAAATTAAAAAAAGAATAATGACAAAAAATCGGTTAAAAAGAGAGTGAAGTGTACCCAGATATTCTCACGACAAGCTTGACGAGGAGAAGACAGAAATCGGTGAGTGACCGCATTTTGAACTCCAAGATTCTCCAAAACTATAACAATATGGGTATTTTCGGAATTGACATTGACGAGAAAACGACGGAAACGAATGTTTAGCGCCGTTTCAAAATCGAAGATGGTGATTTCCGGTTAAGCAGAGTTTTCCATAAGGGGTTATACAATATGGGCTTTTTTAGATCTGGCTTGACGAGTAGATGATGAAAAACGAAGTGTAACACCAGTTTTAAATCTAAGATGATGACTTTCGGTTGAGTAAAATTATTTATTACCCTATCAGTACGGGTTTGAAAACGGACTTGACGGTAAGATGGCGGAATCCGATGCTTAGCGCTAATTTAAAATCCAAAATGGCAACTTCCAGTCGGTAAAAATTCTGTATAGCCATATCAATACGAGTATATTTAGGTCGAGCTTGATGTGTAGATGATGGAAACCGAGGTGTGGGGCCGTTTTGGAAACTACGATAGCGACATCCAGTTGGGCAAAATTCCTCAAAACCCTAACAATATGGGTATTTTTGGCTCGGGTTTGACTAGAAGATGACGAAATCCGATATGTGACGCCATTTTGAAATCTATGATGGAGATTTTCGGTTAGGTAAAATAATCTATAACAATAACAAAATGGTTATTTTTGGTACGAACTTGACAGGTTAGAAGATGACAAAAATCGATGAAACTACATCAGGCCAACATGGTGACTTCCGGTTACGTAAAATTTTCGCATTGGGCCGCTAGGGGCCAACGGTCTGCGGCAGCCAAACAACACTATTAGAGTCTTTTGAACGTCAAAATTATATTTTTTAATCGAGAATCACGAAATTTTACACAGACGTTTACCAAAAGTGAATGTTATGACTAAAATCGTCAAAAAATATTTTCAAATTCTTATTTTACTGAACCCTTGCATGCCCAACTATTTGACGTAGGACTACGTCTTTGTTTTCGATAAGGGGCTGCACTTTGCAAATCCTACAAATATGGTATGTAACGAAAAGTGGTCCAATTTTAAACGCATATAATTCAGCCATCTCACGATAACTTTTCAATGGCATTAATAATTAAAATAATGTACAACCTAGTCAAAATATCGCGCATTTACACACAGAAGATAGCGCCTGCCACATCCGGCACGACAGATTTGTGTACCTAGTGCGCTACGCTTCTATGAGTGGCGTCATCATCGAATATTTAAAGAACGGATTTGGCCGGACAAGCTCAATTGCCTGTTGAACGGGGTGCGGAGCAGATTACTGCACTGTGCGTTTTCACAGCCAGTGTAGCTGAGTTAGAAGCCCGGCTGTGGAGGTACGCTACCCAGTGCCGTCCAACACGCGACTGAGCTTATCCGTTCAAACACTATGCTTTCTTTTGTGTTGTGCTCGTTTCCAGCACACTTTTATGTACAATCTTGAATACAATTATTCGTACATAAAATCGCTTGTACATTAGAGCTACATTTGCTAACACGGTTAACATAGTGTCGTGATACTAGTTGTGTCTTTCGCTCTACTCCTCATCATTGGTGTTGAATCATTTTGCTTTGTGCGCTTGAGTTCAATGTTTAAGGCGAATGTGTAGGTAGGTATATCTAATTTGTTACTAAATTGTTAGCGGTTGCATGCGTAACCTGCATGATAGCTATCATGCACAGTGCTTTCGTTGCGCAAAGACAAAAACTTTCTTAGCAAAAAATTTACGCGGATCGATGGAAAGCACAACGAAAGTTTATTATTTACGTTCGATATAAATGAATACACTGCCACTCGAAAAACCGTTGCAGAAACGCATCTAAGTCCATATATAAAGTTGTTTTCGATTCTTTCGATATATGATTAGACCACTGCATTCGCTACATTTGTATGCGTACTTTAGGAAAGTTACAATAATGGCAAAATGTAACTAGAAAGCTTGGTCTAATACATGAAATGTGATTATATTGTCTAAAATGTGAGTTTTCTTCACCGGTTCGGGTTTTTTACCACACACATTTAAAAGCTGATCTTATGATATAAAGATTTAGTTCCAGATATTAGTTCGGTCATGGTTTTCTGTCTTCTTTCTTCAGATCTTCTAGAATAAGTATAATCAGATTTGATCACCTACTACAAATGAAATGACCTGATAACCAAGAAGGTTTGGTTCAATATGTAACATTCGATGTTGATTGGTTGTGCTTGAACTATATGTAAGAAAAATATTTGGTTTATTATTACCCTAAATGTGCTAAGAAAATAAATATTTTACATTAAGAAGTATAGTCCTACATCTACAGTTCGTGCAACCCCTAAGGACTGCACCTTGTAGTTTTGCTACTACATGTAGGATTTCAAAACTATTTTTCTTTGAAAACGGTGGGGTCAAGAAACACGAAAAGCCTTTTTCATAAAGATAGGTGCTTACTTCGCAGTGCTAGAAGCTGCTCAATTTTTACATTCCCACAATACAATTCTCCTAGAACATTTACAATAGTCCACTTACGTGGAAAACGCAGTCAAAGACTATCTAAATTGATAAGTTTTATCAGTTTTCATTACTATTGCAACATATCGAAGATGCATAAAAAATTCATTTTCCGTCGTCAAGGTAAAGTATCCCTTGTAGCACTGCTCCATCGAAATCCAATACTGTTAATTCACCATTCGAACTTCGTACTTCATAATGCGATTAAGATTATTTACGTAAATAATGCGCGCCTGATATTCATAACTACGTAAATATTACATCATCTATTATGCATCCTATGATGTCAATAGTTATCAACCTTCATTGATAGACGGGTAAATATTACTAGTTTAGAAGTCAAAAGCTGAAGTATAACACATTTTTATACATTCAATGAGGACAAAAAACGGGAACAATTGATAATTCTATGTTTCGATTTTTGTTGGTTCATATTATAATCAGTTTTTTGTGTTTCTAATTCTAAATACTATCCACGAAAAATTTCACCACACGCCTTTCTCCTTTTTTTTAAATCCACTTTTTTTAAATCCACAACGTATATTAATGTTGTTATCCTGTAAGTTTGGTGAAATTTCTTAGTATGGTATGATAAATTTGGTAAGATTTCTTTCTATCAGTTCAATAAGATAATTTGGCCAAGCAAACGTAAGAATGTTCAGCATTGCAAGAATTCGAAGCTATTCCATCGTAAACTTAGAAACGACTCGGGACACTAAGCGTCACGGTTCCGAGAATCCCTGATATTAACCGCTACAGTTAAATTTAATATCGCCGAAGAATAAAAACCAACAATAATTTGAAACTGACCATGAATTTTTATGGACTGGCAAGCAATCTGCAGTTGCAGCAAGCAAAACCAGATCTATATCACAACCGTGGTTATGAATCAAGGCAAAGATCTTACCACAAAGAGTGCCTTTGGTCACGGTTTCCACGTGGTGCAATAATTTCGTGGACAACCTTTAGTTCGAAAGCTAAAAAAAATCTAATATATTAGAAGTACACATGATATAAAATACATCAATGCCGCTTAGTTTTACTTCGAACTGAGCTAATATAAATCAAAAATGCATGTGCTGAGGGTTTATTTGTCTGTTCCACTTGACCATGCGTTATAACAAGGCCTTCTTTAACTCTATGACAATCTACGAAAGCCAACTAACAATATGCCAGTACAATTCCACATTTTAAAATTATATCTTGGTTACGATTTCTACACTAAGATGTCTTTAAACGAATGTATTTAACAAAAAAATATATTATTTTTTGAACTACGGGAATTCTATAATTTTTAAAGTTTCATTCTCGCTAGATTATAGCAATTTTTCATAACAAAATCTCCAACGAAACCCACTTTCGTTCTCCTTCCTCCTCTCGCCGGTAAATCATCCCATCTAGAAGCAAACAACCACTCAGCCAAACAATGTAACAACTGCCATGTTCCCACTGACGAACAACTCACCGCCAGGATGTCCAAATCCATCAACTCAATGACCTTATAAGTAGGCAGCCCACTTGGAAGCTCGTTTCGCCTCCTCTCGAACAGGCCGAAAACCATCAAACCGATTACCGATAGTGGCCAACAGGGCTCCAAAATATTTCCCCGAAACGCGATGCCAACCATTCTTCAACTCTTCATCCGAATAATTTATGTGCCATGAATATCATTACAACTACACAAGAGGGCACCCTCTCCAGAGCTGGAAGACAGATGGGCGGACGGGCGGCAATCCGCCCAATCGCCACAGGTAATAAAGAATGTTCCTGAAAAATATGGAAGACCTTCTCCGGCGGAAGATTCGACCAAAGGAACCGTTTTAGGCTGCCGTTTACCTTTGTTTCCCCCATTGAATAATGAAACCCAAACTACATCCTCCATCATTCCATCGGCCATTGCCATTGCATGGCATGTTGTGTCTTAAAAATATGTAAACGGCCAGTTAGTTCTTCACCCGCCCGGGCATTTGTCAGCAACCGAGCGAAAGGTCGGCGGACGTTTCGTGATGTAATCCTATATCCTGTTCGTTCTGCAAATACAACACCCGAAAGTCCCGCGAGGATTGAAATTCGCGCGAGGTCTCTCCGGTGTTACATCAGCAGTGGCCACTGCTGGCCGCTGTGACGCTAGGAGCGGGAGGGGAGGAGGGGATTCTGTACAGGGCGGTTTGATGGAACGGTGCTTGGATTTTCGCCAAGCGCGAAGGGATATGGCGAATGAATATAATAATAAGGATATGTAATTATGAGCATAATCAAATTTGAATTATTTAGCTGTGTGGAAAAACCAACAGTTTAAACCCTAATTTTGGATATGTTTGGAATAAATTGAGGCTATAAATATATTATACATGCATCGCGTCCCGTGCGGACGGCGGTGTACGATTCCCGCTTGCCGTGGAACTTGTGGAGGTGGCAAAGGTACCATTCGTTCAGTCTATCATTGCCGTTGGAGAAAAAGAATAACATTCAACAAACTACTGTTTGATTGTTTACATTTTGGAAAATGGAAAATTCCGACTAACTGATCAGTGGCCGCTGGATTGGGTTGAAACGATTTGGACTAACTCGAGTGAAGTTAGTGTTTTTGAAGCAATATGTTTGTTTATGTTCTTTATGTACTTGCTTGTAATTCTTACTAACGTGAATGCAACAAAATACAAGTGATATAAAATCATTGAACAGACGATACAGAAATATTTATACACAATATAGAGCAATAATCGATCGGAATTCCTCATTAGAAGTGAAACGGAAATATTACAAAAACCATGTGATGACAAACACAAAAAGATCCGGAGAAAGACACCACCACGCATCAAGCTAAACTATTCACATCAACCGAAAACCATTTGCAAACCCACACACACACACACCTCCATCAAGTTTTGATTTGTTACCAAAAACCCAGCCCGCTAGTTCTCCGTAAAAAAGCGAAGAAAGTTAACCCAGTGCAAGCAAAGGGTAAAAACCTAACATTTCTCAAATTTTATCCACGTCCATCCAGCTGCTCAAACAAGTCGCTCTAGCTAAAGGAAGTCGCTTTCAACTTCGGCACGTTAAATGCTGAAGAAGTCTTGCCCCGCTGCTGCTGCCACAGCAAAGTAAAACCGACAGAACTTTCATTCCTTCTCGTCATGAGGCAGCCTCAAAAGAAGAAGCAGGAAAAAAAACAGTATCCTTAAGACAAACAATAAATTTTAACCGGCTTTTGTTTTCCTCGCCAGTTGATGGAGTAGAGGCCGCGGCCACGGCTAACCGAGCGTACGGGAGAGGGAAAGATCCGAGAAAATGGAAAGTACTCCCCGACCAACCCGAACTTTTCCCGCCGTCGGTTGATTTTTTTTCCTGCCGATGCTTTGAAGGAAATTTTCTTCAAAATACTGTCCTTCGGTGAGTAAGTAAGTGCGGGGAGCGGCATCCTACGACGATCCCCGACAATTTGGCGAATGACTTTTGCTCCAGATTTCAGACTTTTTAGTTTCCGATGAAAAATTGCATTCGCTGAAGTAATGAATGTAAGACATTTTTATAAATCATCCAAATGTGTGGCGGCGGAGACGTCGACGTCGTCGGTAGGCACTGGCGGTAGTGCTAGTGAAAGCTTACGTCTGCCAAACACTTGTTTTTTTTTCTCGCTGCTTCAGCCCACTATTCAACCTAGCTTGCCACCGAAACGACTCCTACTTTTTTTAATTTTTCGAAAGTTTCTCGCGAAATGTCCTCCCCCTCTCGGGTGAGCAACCCGCCGGCAAAGGTCCGTTTGCGTTTTTTTTGTTTCGTTCAGCTTAGCAACTTTTTGTTTGTGTCGAAAAGTTCACAGGAAAAACTTTGAAATAAAGCAATTTAATTTAGTTAGTTGTGTTGATTGTTAATTTTATCGATTTCCAGTTCTTGTCCCGTTCGGGGGCTGGTCTTGTTATTTTTTTCCTTCCGGACTACAACAACCAAGTTAACTAGACAGTTTATCTCGGTTCGACTTTTGTGTTCTCGTTCAACTCAAAGTACTAAGATTTTAAACAAACTGTTCGCCGGGGGAACCATTCACTGGGTTAGACCGTCCGCCACAAAAAATCCTGCTCTCGTTTTGGACTCCCGATGGAAGGCAGGTGTTGAATTTTTAACCAGTTTCAAGAAGCAAACCGTTCCAGTCAGCTCTGATTTCTATCAACCTGCCTCAGTTCAAAGGGGCTTGAGGAGAGGTCAAAGCAACGCCGGCGACAACTGTGCTTAGCTGCTTGTGAGACCGGAGGTCGTTCGGTGTGCATGTACGACACTTTTTTACCATCACCACCATGACTGCTGCCGCCCACTATCCGGTTTGCTTTTTCCTTCCACTCACTCTTGTTCTCCTACTGTCGTGTCGTTCCGGTTCGACACATATGCGACCAATAAATGTCACCGGTGGTTGCAAGTTGGCCCGTTTCCGTTTTCTCGGCCTCGTCTTGGTTCCCTTTTTTGCGATTAGGCGCGTGTAAGGTTTGCTACTATCACAAAAAGTGTATTTGTAAATGAACCTAGGCCAACGGGGAAGAGTTGCCAGCTGTTGATGTGGGAGTGTGAAAGAAGTTTACCCTAGCATTACACCCTAGTCATTACAGAAAATTACTAAAATTCTGTGTCTTGAAGAAAACTCCAGTTTACAGCCAGGATTTTGTTTCGGGACGGAACGTGAATAAATGTTTTAATTCTGATGACCTAAGGTAGTCACTAAAAATGAACGAGATTTTGAAAAGTCAAAACATTTTTTACATTTCTTATAAAAAAAAAACTATTTCAGAAGTCCGCAGGGCCATGTCTCATATAGTAAACGACACATCTCGGCGAATAGGGTCAATGTCTGCATGTGTGTGTATTCAAGTAGATAGATTTTTGCTGTGAGCAACTTTCTGGATTGCGCCCTCTTTTCATACGGGAAATTGACTTTTACAAAATAAATCCTCTAGGAGTCCCTTATTCCCTCCCAAAAATAAATTGATATATGGTTTTCGTAGGAAATTTGACAATCAAACAAAGTCTCGAAGACTACGAAACGATCTGATGCTTGCGAAAAAAGTTATTAAGCAGAAAACAATTGATCATTTGATTTTTTTTTATTTTGAATATAGACATTTTAACCTTTGAGTCATTCGCCTCTATTGGATTGAAAAGTCTCTTTTGGAAAAATCGGGGGGGGGGGCTTGTCGAACCCACGTGAGCTGCGTACAAGGCAATCGATTTACCAACTACGCTATGCCCGTCCCCGATCGGTAAAACATTTATTTATTCTAGCACCACTGCTTTTGACAGTCGAATTATATGTAATTTTTTATTTGACACTTTCTTATTGTATCCAAATCAATAAGGGACCATACGTAAATTACGCAACGCTTTTAGGGGTGCAGAGGGTGCGACAAGTTGTGACATGTTGTGACATAGGGGAGAGGGGGAGTTAGCTAGATCGTTACGTAACTTGTTTTCACTGAAGAAAAAAAAAAGTTCCGTAACGGGGAGGGGGGATGGAGAAATTTGTGTCAATTTGTTACATGGGAGAAGGGGGGTCAATTTTGGGCAATTTTTGCGTTACGTAATTTATGAATGGTCCGTAATATAAGCTGTTTGGTAACTTCACAAGATTTTGAGAGAAAAAATGATGCTCTTTCGTACACAATAAGAGAAAGTTTAAATTGTTGCACATAATTCGACTGTCAGCAGCAGTGATGCTATAAAAATTTAAAT